>NC_056735.1:782431535-782526535 GCF_019279795.1 Protopterus annectens
AAGTCTAGTCAAGGGGCAGTTTGTGAGACTAGCCTGTATGATTTCTGACAGGCAGACTTTGGAAAAGGAAAGGATAAAACTGGAGAAGATGTTTTTAGATAGGGATCACCCTTATAGTTTGGTTAGGAGAATAAGTAATGAAATTATCACCAGTTTAGGAATAGCATATATGCTCCCTCTTGGGACAGGGCGTGCTACATGAATAAATGATCAGGTGACATCAAACGTTATTACTTGTACTGCCAGTGCCACCGATAGCCCAGAAATCTTAGTTGGTTTTGAAGACACTTCAAACAAAATCCAGAAGTTTAGATATAACAGAGCCAATGCCTAGATTTTAATGTTATTATTGTGCTTTATGAATACTTTTGGATGTGGTGAATAAATTGATTTTCTCATCCTTATTGTGGTACTTCCTTTCTGGAGTTGGGAGCTGTTTCCTTTGGTGGTGTACATGTTTTGTATGTCTCTAACCTTTAAGGAATGCTGCTCAAATCTGTATTTTATTCCCAGCTATGCTAAATAGAAAAGAACTAAATACATTTCATGCACCAATAAATATAACTTGCCCCCTAACAATATCTTCCTCACAAGATCAGCCCACAAAAAGTCAAATATAACATCATTTTAACACAATAAACATACAAAATACTAAATGATAAAAATAAAAATGGACAATTACCCAGAAAAAGAAGACATTGCTTGCAAATGTGACATAATACTAATGAACTAACATCAGGCTACCTAAAACATAACTAAATTGTAAAATGAATACACCCTAACATAAGCTTCAGTGTATTATTAAAATAATATCCAAAATTTGGCCGATATCCTCAGAGAGTCCACAGCAAGAATATGGAATATCACAGAAAAAAACAACTTAAAATTTACTTCAGAAGTACAATTGAAAATCACTCGCAAGACAGCCCATTCATAAAATCCTACAGAAACTATGTAATGCCCCATTAAATACACAACCTTTGCAAATATCTTAATTATCATCCGCATATAAACACACACACACACACACACACACACACACACACACACACACACACACACACACACACACACACACACACACACACACACACACACACACACACACACACACACACACACACACACACACACACACACACACACACACACACACACACATTTTAAATATACTTGTATAAATGTATCACTGCGGTGGTGGTGCTGCGGTAGCGTTGTCACCTCACAGTTAAACGTTGCCCATTCGATTCTCAGTTAGAGCGTCTTCTGTGTGGCAACATGTGTGAATGGGCATTCTTTCATTGAAGGTTGTGCGTTAGGCCTGGCAAGAGCAAGTAAAAATCTAGTGCCAATCATTAGCGGACCGGAGTTCCGCTGTGGCAACCCCTAACCGGGAAAAGCCGAAAGACATAAACAAACTTGTATAAATGTATCACTGATTATGTTAATACTGAAGCCTAACATGCAATAGCCAGGCAGTACCAACTGCAATACTAATGAATCACTACCTAGTGTTTCATCGGGCAGCAAGGTGACATAATAGGTAGCACTGTCTCCTCACTACGCAAGGTTCTCCAGTTTGAATCTCAGCTGAGGTGCCTTCTGTATCGAGGCTGCATATTCTCCCTGTTTTTCTGTATGGATGTTCCTGGTATTATGGTTTCCTCCCACTTCCCAAACTTATGCAAAAGGCTGACTGCCAGCTCTGACTTAATTAGGTGTGTGAGTAATATGGAAGAAAAGCTTGATAATTTATATTTGTTCCCTTTTTACCCAGTAAACTATGTGGATGGTAAACCTGTTCACAGGGTTTCTATAGTACTGAGATGCAATTCATAATCATGAATGGATAGATTTTCATTTGCTGTTTGCTGATACTTACAATTTGGCTAGTATCGCTGAAAATATTTATAGTGGAAGATGTCATGTCATATTATTTTAATGCATTGCATACAGTTTCTTTTGATGTTCCCTGAGAGTTACAATGTGCATCCTACCACCTCTCTCACTCTCTCTTTTCTTGAGAACTACTATACAGCGCACTTTCTGTGGTCATACCAACTTCAACAGCTGACAGGATCCATGGAGCTGAAACTCCCAAACTGACAAACTTGAACGTCTGTGTGGCTGTTTATGTAGATATAACAACCACAATTTGGTTGAAGTTTGTATCTACTACATCTGTTAACATTTGACTGTTCAGAGATCAAAACACAGCTAAAATGTATGCAGGCATAGACACCTTTATGATAGGACAAACAGAATTTTACATCCTTAGTTTGTTTTTAGTGGTACTTGCATGCTTTCTCTATGTCAGCAATGAGGAAACTCACAGAAGTGGTTTTGTCAGCACAGCAATGCTTAGCTGCTTGTGAGGTTTCAATAGCATGGTCCATTACAGTATAGTAAATAATATACTTACCATAAGTACTAAACTTGCAGTAATGGGTTATAACAACTTGCTGTGCTCCCTGTAAAGGAGGATGTGCACATGCATGCAGTGATCACCCACCACAAGACAGACTGGTGGATCACTTAACTCTTCTCTCTCTCTCTCTGCCTGTCTCTCTCTCTCATCTCTTGCTGCCACTTAGTTTTGTTCTGTTATACACACAAATCTCATACCATAAAAGCATCATATCCCAGTACCTCATCAGACACAAGCAGAGACATTATTCAAATCCTTTCACTGCATGTCATCTGCTCAACCTTCAGGATGGTGTACTTATTCAAAGGAGCTGTTTTTCCTGGGCATGGAATCCAGTCAATGCCGTAATCGAATATTGTATCTTCAAGGAAACCATTACTGTTAATTTAAATATCTGTATACTACATACAATTTTGGCACCAATTTACAAGTATATCATAGCAAACTCTGTCTTATGTGCATTCCCAAAAAACTGCCCACCTCCTCTTCCTCTATCTGACACTAGACATCCTAGACAACTGTCTGGCAGTTAGCACAGAGAGCTAAAGGCCTAACATGCTAATGAGCTGCTTCTGGTTTCAATCTTTCCACATTTATTTACCTACCATGTGAACTTGAGCAAGTCACTTAACCAGACAGTACTTTAGGGCAATTGGGAATTTTGGACTATGCTCCTTCAATGGCATTCTGGACTACATGCTGATTAACTATGAACTTAAACCAACATTCTTGTACAAATATCTGAGACACATCATATAAAAAAGTGCACATCCATAAAATATCTCATACACTTCATATAAAAAGAGCATATCCAAGAAAAATACCTTCAATCAACTGTAAATAGCTCACAAATCTGTCAAACTTGTTCTCTAGCAAGTATTACCTCAGTTATCCTTAAGATCTGGCTGACCAAACAAATAGGACTGTGATGATCTGAAGTAATGCTAGCTGGAATTTTGTAAAGAATTATATCTCGTTTGTATATCAAACTGATTTGTATTGAAGCTTGTGTTGAAAACTGTATTTGTAAAGCTGCTTGTGTTAAAAATACAGCGAGTGAGTCCTGTTAGACAGAAAATAAACACACCTGTATGTCAGACTGTGTTGTGATCTCAGTCCAGTCAACTTAAAAAATAGTCTGAAATTAAATTACCTGGTTTAGGCCATAAAGATTGTATATTACAGTTCTGACTGCAGCCAGAGATGAAATATCTCTGAGAAGCCTGGCTAAGTAGCTCTGTAGGAAGATGGAAGTGTTAAAATTATGTTATAGCATCCAGATGCTGTAACACATCTTAGAAAAGCTCTATGTGTTTGTGTGTGTGTGCGTGTGTGTGTGTGTGTGTGTGTGTGTGTGTGTGTGTGTGTGTGTGTGTGTGTGTGTGTGTGTGTGTGTGTGTGTGTGTGTGTGTGCGTGTGTGTGCGTGTATTGTGACACATATGTGCAAGATCCCTGCTCAAGTGTCTAGTAAAAGAGGTAGTGTGGGAACCAGAGTCAGGTGACTAGGTATGATGTCATTCTATAGCCAGCACTGAAATGACATTTAGATTTTAGTGAGAGGTGTCACTCAGCACTCAGCAGTCTGTTTTTGGGAACCTGACAAGAAAGACCACTCACCACATAATCTTGCCTTGCTCTAGTAAGTAGGAAACAGTATTTTATTTTAGATGTCAGGAAAATATGAAGAGGTTAGTTTAAGTATTCTTTTTCTGTATCTGTGTGAATCTTTCCATCAGTGTTATTTCCTATGATTGAAACTCTGGTGTTTATTGTGAAGAGGTATTCAGTATTGCCCTGTTTTCTTTTTATTATTTGTTATTAAATATATTTGAACTTTTCACTGTGGCTGGTCTTTTAGAGAATATTTTAACCTTTGATAGTACTTATATTTATTTGGTGACACTGTGACTACTCCTGAAAGTCTTGCGGCACTAGTCAAATACTACCATTTGTATTGGTATTAATTTTACTCAATATAATTGGGTGCCCTTGTAAGAGCCTTAGATTAGATGGCTGGTGGCAGTGAAACTACTTTATAGTCTGGCTGAAGGTGGCACAGCAGTTGAATCTGTACTAGCCTTTCCCAAGTGCATGTGTATGTGAAAATCAAATCTCAAAGGGTGTGTGTGTCAGCTACTTGGAAGAGGGACACAGAGCACTGATTTCTGCAGAAAGAAAGGTGGAGTCTTAGGACCTGGAGGGGGGGGGGTTGTATTTGGTGCAGAGAGCTGCATCTGAAAATTCTGTGTATGTTTTTGTTCCAAGTGAACATCTCCCACTGGTGTCAGTGGTGAGTATTGAGACTCGTTAATTACTGGCCCAGAGTATATATGTCACAAGGACTATCAAAGACTAACCATTATAAACACCCCAACAAAACAAATATTTTCAGGAAAACATTCAGCTATCTATCCTTACGTATTCCTCCTAAAAATGTGCTATACTGTCCATCCACTCCATTCAAAGACACTACAGAAAAAAGTAAGCAAATGTAACTTATAATCTTGACTCATTTTACTTACCTTTTTTACACTCAGTAAGTTCCAAAACTACCTTCTCTTAGGCATCTCTTTAAGAGTATACAGCACCCCTTCAATGAAATTTTCTGAACTAACTTTCTGTCATAGAACAAGCACAATTTATAGCCCGGATAAAATAATAAGGCATCTTTCCAAAAGCACTACTTCAGCCAGGTATGATCCATCCTTCTCATCCTTACCTTATGCTTTCTCCTCCAATTTCTTCAGCCCTGCTGCTGTCCCACATACCTACCTCGCCTACTGCTTCCCCTTTAGCAGCTGCTACTGTTTCTACTTTTTATCACATATTCTTCACATACTTTCTTATAACAAACATTCCTTAAAGTCTTCCACCTTTCCTCTGTATTCTCCCTTCCTCTAATCCCACTGCTGGAACCTGCACTTTCTTTACCTATCACTCACACTAAACTATCCCACTAACATCTCAAACTCATCAGTTACTCTTTGTAAATGTTCTTCACAACGGTTGTCCTCATGTCCTCACATTTATATTTAACCGTGCCTTTCTTACTTAATATGCTTAACTCCAGTTCCATACATTCTTACTATCACTTGCACAATAACTCCCACCTTTTTGTCAAACAAAATATTCAAGAGTAACTATGTACAGTAATGATCCATAACTTTGTCAAAGAATGCAGTTGCCCACCATTACATAACCCACTTCCTGCTACAAACATAACGGCTCCCACCCTTCCCTTCTTCTCCCTCTCCTTCTCTGATATCAGTGGAAACAAACAAAAGTGTCTTCCTCCCAACAGCAAATTTCTTAAATTCACAATAAGTCTTTAAGAAAAATTGGCCCATTTTAATGACGGATGCAAAAATTAAACAAGTAGTGGGAGATAAACCACATTTTAGATTTAAAAACAGAAAGTCTCTGAAAAGATTAGTTTGTCATAAGCATAGAGAGACTGGTTGTAGGACCACAGAAGAACCTACAGGCACTAGGTGATGTCAGAAATGTAGGTTCTGTACTAATATTGACAAGCAGGTTCTTTATCCATCCAGATACGAATACCCATTTTAAGTTCAGTGTGTCAGCAGACTGTCAGACCAGGGATGTGGTATATTTGGCTCACTGTGTGATCTGTAGATCACTTTATGTGGGTAAAACAAATAGAATGCTCTTAGAGAGGATTAGAGAGCATCTATGTAAGATCCGCACTTGTGATGATACTAGCACTTTAGCCAAGCATACAATAGAGTGCATTGTTGCACATGAGTTTAAATTAATTGCTGTCCCATCACATTAGTCAGTCATACCATAAGTTTATAGACAAGACACCAAGTATCAGGCTAGTTTCTTACATTGGTAGACTAAAGAACTCAACTTACCTTTATACCAGTAACCAAAAATTATTTTAACTCTGAACCTACTACAAATTGGTCAATTAATCTGTTTACCCTAGGAGGTTGTACAAAAATAAGCCATGACAGAGTATATATCTGCTGGATTTCATTCATGTTGTCAAACTTTTACAAGTTTGAACATCATATGGTCAAAACCATATGTTCGAACTTGTAAAAGTTTGTATGTTTCAGTGGAGATCTCCGTAAGGGAAGCTTTCCCTTTCCTGCAATGTAGTGCGATCTTGGCGTTGGTATATTTAAGTAGTGGGGGTGTGGGGGGCAGATGGGGCTTGCCCCCCTGCTTACAACCTTCAGGTAAGTTTTTTGTGTTTTTTTTTATTACGTTGTCAAACTTTTAAAGTTTGAACATATGGTGTTGACCATATGATGTTCAAACTTTTAAAAGCTTCACAGCGTCATATAAACCCATATCTGCCCCATCCCTATCTTCAATCTGCTTGGTACAAGAAATTGAAAAGCCATATTAACATATTCTGTTCAGCATACACTATTTTAGGTGAGAGATGCAGACTGAAATGGTCCCTACAGAAACCATTTCACAAGAGTTCTGCATAATTCCAATATACATCAAATGGCACAAACGGTACCCTGCATAATGCAGCCGCAGGTAAATACATACTGTGAGATGTACTGATACCAAGCCTACTCAAAAAGTTGTAAACTTTAATGTTTTTTTTCCAAATTCTATCAATGGTCACACTTATTTTATTTGTCCATGGTTTGTAAAGTTGATAAGTGCACCTAGGTCAGATGATACATATTCATAACCTCAGAACAAACTTGACTTCTCTGGCCATACTTCAATCCATTCTACTGTCTATAATCTTGTGGTTCTTTTACATGACAACCTTTTTCCACTTAGGAGACTAAGACTCCAAGGAAACAAAACCCCATGAATGACTACTGAACTCAAAAAAATCATAAATAGAAGAGACCATACATAGGCAAATTGGGAAAAAGACCCTGCAAATACAAACACGAGAGATGTATTCCCAGCCTTCAAATGCAAAACTAGAAGAAAGAGTAATGCATCGAAAGTCACCTACTACAGAAATTTACCAACACAGTAAAAAACTGTTCTGGCATACCAAGAAAGCAATCCCTAGCCTGAGCCAATGTCATACAAGGATAAAGTTCTGACAACAGTTCAGGCGACTTGAGTTCGAGTACAACTTAGGTCTTTGATGGTGAAGTCAGGGATGATAGGCATGCCCATGCCTGTTAAGGGGGAGAGGGTTCCCGCTTGGCTTGCACTACTGCTCTGATTAAAGACTGAAGAGTGGAGGCCTGTCATGACATCAAGAGTTGGCACTGAGAAGTGGCTGTCCAAGGTGGTGATATTAGCCCCTACTGGAACATGTGGAGGAGCATGAATGCATGCCTGCATGGAATAGATGGGTTAAGCAGACTTTGCAGAGAAATAAGTACTTATGTCACTACCAGGTGTAAGATTGGGATGTAAAACTGTTCTTGCTGTCAGGGTGTCAGCAAGAGCACAAAACACTGACATAACTGCCTGGATGACCCCTCCTCCCCCCAACATTGCATGCCTGATTGAGAGAAGACAAGATGGTTGGTTGGCAGGCATGAGGGCAAAAACAATACAAAAAAACATAAAGTGTTCCCTAGGGATAATGAATCAAGCAATCTAGACATGAATATGCTACATGACGTATACAAATGTTACCTTCTCTCTACTTATGCAGACAGCACTACTGTATAAGAATGTCACAGTGGCTACCCCTGCATATTAACTCCACACTTACTTACGTGTTCTTCCTTTCCATTTCAAAGCCATCAGCAATACTAAAAATGGAAATACTAGGAAAATAGATTTCAACTACTACCCTTGTATGGTATTTCATCAAAAAATTCTTGTAAATAGAAACATCAGTAGTTACCAAGTCATTAACACATATTTTTAGTGTGCCCCACACAAGACACAGAGTGCCTCGTAGCTTCAAACATGTTAGTCATATCTCTTTCTATGGTTTCTACATCCTCACGTGACTCTTTCTATGGTTTCTACATCCTCACGTGACAGGTTACCATCCAAAAGGGTATGTGTGCCCAGTTGTGAAGTTCCTAGAAAAAGGTGGCTATGTAAAGACTTCTACATACAAAAATCTGGCACCCTAACAGAAAAATAGTATTGCTTTAAACTCAGATATAGCACAATTACTGGCATCTACTACCTTACCAATGTTGTTGTTGTGTCTTTCGGCTTTTCCCAGTTAGGGGTCACCACAGCAGAACTCCGGTCCGCTAATGATTGGTAGTTGATTTTTACATGCCGAGTTACCAGCCCTGATGCACAACCTTCAACGAAGGTACGCCCATTAACGCATGTCTCCACGCAGAAGATGCTCTAGCTGAGAATCGAACTGGACAGCGTGTTACTGTGAGGCGACAACACTACCACAGCACCACTACCGCGGTCTTACTAAATTACCAATAAATAATAAAAAATATGGACAAAGGCTTTTGTACAGGTGCTTTATTTTTGGTCCTTAAGCATGGTTTTGAAACAATACTAGCTCATCCCCTTTTGCTTCAAAAACTAGCTCTGGACTTCCAGGAGTTTTATTTTCGTGTTTGGGGTTTAGCTTGAGTGTGTCCTGAAGGAACTGTGGAAATCTGAGAAATATTTTGAGCCAACAAAAGATGAAATCTCATCTCTCCTTCTTGTCTTCAACACGATGGAGGATGGTATGCCTTATAAAGATGCAGCCAATAAAAAGACACAATAACTGAAAAACTACAAAGGATAACACCACTGTGAAGGTAAGAGGCACTGCTTTGTCTCAAGAGAAAGTTACAAGACAAAGTCATGTTTATTTATCTAGGTAACATACTTATATAAATGGACCATTTCAGATTCAAACTGAAAGCCCATTGTAAGATTACATTTGTTGCTCAGTGTCACACACTAGGTAAACAGAAGGTGGGAGTATCATCCATGAAGCAGATCATTAACTTCACATAGCCTTAATACTCTGTGCTGACTGCCAGATATAAACTGAAGGTAAATTACCTAATAAAGCAGTAGTTTTAAGGCCTTGCGTTTTTAGGAACAATATTTTTTCAAAAGCAACAGGGAAAGGAGATCATGCAAACCAGGAAAGGCTGAGGGCCAAATGGGCCATATTGTTAAAACCTTCAAAGACAAATCTTAGGCAGTGTTTGAGGCATCAGCAACACCGACATCAGAGTACCAACCATCAGCCACTCTGATTCAAGCAGATAAGACATGTACAGGTTCAATAGTTAGTTTTCTCTTAATGAATGCAGAAGGAAATTAAGTATACTCAATCAAATATTAAAATGCCTTCACCTGGTATTGCCAAACCAGTTGCTGTAGTCAGCAGTCCCTTTCCAAGATATGAATCATCTGTATATGAAAGAAAACAAGTCAGAGGACAGAATCTTTAATAAAGCTGATAACTTTGCCTGGGACCTAAGATAGATCTTATTTCATTTTGCTTTATTTATCCAATCTACTTGAAAAAAAATCCTTCTGTACAAATACTGAATCAGCTCATGCATAGGGTCATGGGCTTTTTCTCAGGATAAGTTCAAGGGTGATGTAACACCACAATAGTGGCACTTTGTCTTAATGAAGCCATCCTCCAGATAAGCATCACCGGGTGTTTTACAAGTATCGTCTGTACTGATGTGTAGAAAACATTTCCTACAGCCTCACTGCTTCTCATTGCATACAGAGCCATACTGATGTCTGAGAAGCTACTAAGGTGGCTACAGAGCTGCATTTGCTGCTGCATATTCACTTTTTCAATGATTTCTTTCACAGATATACCATTTAAAATTAATACCACATGACAATATCCTCTTCTTTTCTTTTTTTTCCTCTGCTCTTCTTCCATTTTACTGATCTTGTCTCCTCTTCTTCCTCCCTTCTCATCCCTTCCCTTAGCTTTTCCTCTTCAGTTTTCATCTCATCTTTTTCTTCTTTCCCCACGCTCATTTCTTTTCCATTCTCTTCTCTTCTCTTTACTTTCTCATCTCTTCTCTTCTCACTCAAACTGCTTAGGCTGTGTCTTGTTCACTCTTCAAATGGTATATTGAGAAATATGTATCACTCCTGTTACTATAATTGATTGCCTATTTCTGCTGGCTTTCACAAAATGTATCAATAGTTTATCAATGATGATGTTTTAGTATTTTGTTTGCAGCTAAGGGCATACAATTCAGTAGCAGTCACTGGTGGTGCAGTGGTTCCAAACTGATACTTGCCACTTCTTAGGAAACAGCAGCTGAGGCGGTTTATTAGTTTAGATACTTAAACATGTGGCTGCACACATAACTCAGATTCTTGTTGTCAATGGACAAAATAAACAGCAAAATATTAATCTGATCTGGTACAACTATATCGAAGTAAAAGTTTCTCTTGCATGAGATCATGATAGTCCTAGGAAAAAAGGAAGGTATTATGACAACTAGAATATTGATCTTCACTCCTTATTCATTAGTCTGTGAAATGTAGGAAATATAATAAAACATTTATGGGTTATTTCATATGAAAACCTTGTAAGACCTGTGTCCCATCTTCTAAGGTTTTCTGAGAAAGACAGGTGATAACTAGTGATTGCCAATTATGTGAGCATTTTAAATACCAAAACATAATTGCATTATGTTATAGGATCTCATAAATGCATACGGATGTAGTGATATTGCTAAATGTCTTCCTGAAACCATTTGTTTGTGTCTTTCGGCTATAGTCATTATCAATAGTGTTCTACTTACTGAGCTTTTTACACCAAATGTTCAAAAATGTATGAAAATGGAAATTATTTGTCTGTTCCATAAAACTCATGCTCATAGGATCATAGATGTGTACTAGGCTAACAACCAACAGGACCTTTTTAAGGCTAGCCATGCATTCCAAATGTCTGACAAGTTCTGGTACCCTTGTATATGTAAGCAGGGGATTGGAAGATGAAATATTTACAGGTTGCGTGTGTGCAGTAAAGACATAGTGCCAAACCAGGGATGAATTTCCTGTTCCTCATTCAATTGTCCAAACTACTCTTGAATTGGGATAGGGAGGGACAATGCTTCAAATGGATGGGGATCCTGTTCCAGAGAATGGGTAGTATTTTGGATATATACCTGTCTCTCCAGCAAGTCCTATCTGTATCACAGGCAAGGTTTAAGTCTTTAGAATGGGTAATTTGGGATCTATTAATTTTGCAGATATGCAGAAGGTCTATCAGAGTGGGGTCTGACCGTGTCTTGTATGCCAGGCATAGACAACCCTCAACAGCCTGCAAGAGACAAAATAAAGGGATAGGGCTTTGAGGTGGTCTGCATAGGAAATGTTACTTATACCCTGTATTCTTTTAGTGAGACACCTCTGTTGACATTTCAAATGTTGGATGTGCCTCATTAGGTACATACCAAAGGGGGTATTATTCTCAATGAGAGGTCTGATTAATGTTGAATATAGTGGAACAATGACCTCCTTGGACCTAGATTCCATACTTTTGTTTATAAGTTGCATAACATGGAATGATTTCCTCACTACTGCAGACATATGATGGTCAATGGCTAGATTACTGTCTATGTATGCCCCCAAGTCCCTGACTACTGGATCAACTCTTAGGAGTATGTTGTCAATATGATAGTTACCACGGGTGGATGACTTCCCAAAAGATAGTGTTATGCATTTCTTGGCACTTAGTTTTGGTCCATGCCTCTGAGACAAGTTATTTGTCTGAGTCTGCCCTTACTGGAGAAAATTATTGTCAGTGGGGGATTCTATGACTGCTCCTTATTTAAAAATTGTCTGCAAAATTGGTCAGCCAGATGCCCTTGACACTGAGCTTGACTTCAGAGAAGTAAATGCCAAAAAGGAGCAGTCCCAGGACTGCTTGTGACTAGCCTCTTTGTAGATATGGACTCCCTAATTCTGACTTCTTGGGTCCTGTCTCTGAGCCAGCTGGATGTCCACCGGGTGACATAAAGGTTTATGTACCTGTCCTCTTTAGTGTGTCAACAATGCATTAGGGAGTATTGTGTTAAATGTCTTGACCAGACCAAGGTAGGCAGCGTGAACCATTTTGCCCTCATCCATTGCTTTGTTGGCCTTCTCAAAGAAGTCCACCAAGTTGAATAAGCATGACATGCCCTTGACGAAACCAGATTGGGTTGGGTCCAGTATCTGGGGGTTTCCTTTATTATTATTGACCATTTCTGTGATAATTTTTTCCATAGCTTTGCATATGAAACTAGTGAGACTTATAGGTCTGTTATGTCCAGGGTCTGTAGATGGCCCACCTTTGTGAAGAGGGATGACTGTTGCTGTTGTTCATTCAATAGGTATGAAGCCTGTTTGGCAGCTACAGTTAAATAGCAATTTCAGAGGACCTGATCAGTCATGTTTCATGCTATTCAGAAGGCATCCTGGGATATTGTCTGGGCCCACTGATGCAGTGTTCCTGGTTTAACAGATAACAGAGAGCATTGAGGAGTTGTTCTCTAGTGATTGTATGGGGAGTTATATGTGATGTTATTTCCTGAAGAGAGGATGAGAGGGAGAGAGGGGTAATGTTAGAGGTGAATTCGTCTGCCAGTAGGTTTATTATATCTTCTGGATCAGTACAGGTGGCTCCATTAACAATTAGGTCTACAGACAATTGTGTATTGCTTTTGAGGTTGCAAACATAGATAAAGAATGCCTTATGGTTGTCCTTGGCCTGGGAGACCAAATTACATTGAATTTGGCTTTGGTAGACATTATTTGTCTCTTTGTTTCTGAATTGTTTGCTTAGTTTGATGTGAGGGCTTTTATCTTTTTGGGTGGTATACCTCCTAACTTTTGCCATCATTTTCTTCCTTCTATTATAGAACCTATCAATGCTGGGATTCTACCAAGGTGGCTTGTTCTTTTGAGTTAGTTCTGTACTTATTGCTGGTGGGTACAACTGCTTCTTTCTCTTCTTCTGTTGTTTTTTTTTTTCCATTTAGGGGTCACCATAGCAGAACAACGGTACACAGAACGATTAGCAGTGGAGTTTTGCAGTGTTGAATTGCCATCCCGGCATCCAACCTTCCCAGAAGAAACACACATGCATGCACACACTCACACCTAGGGCCAATTTAGAGTGTCCAATCCACCTACAGCATGTCTTTGGGATGTGGGAGGAAACTGGAGCACCCAGAGAAAACCCATGTGACCACAGGGAGGACATGCAGACTGGGCACAGAAGGCACTCCAGCCAAGAATTGAACCGGAAAACCTCTTGGTGGGTACAACTGCTTCTATGCAGCTATAAACATACTTCTATAGGGTTTCTGTGAACAGTTCCATGTAGGCAGCAGTGTTCATCATAGTTTATGAGGGCTTGAAATTTTGCCAGGTTATCAGTTAATAGAAGGAATATAGTGTATGAGTAGTTCTTGAACATTCCAGGGATAGCTGAGGTTCTGGGTTTTATTTTTACTTCAGCGGAGACTGTTTTGTGTCTGACCTTACCAGAGTGGACATTACACTAAAGGGTGTTCAGCATTATCCCATATTAGTTAAGACCAGATCCAGTATATTTGCACTACTGGTTGCTGTAATGACAATCGAGTCCAGGGAGTTTGAGTTTACAAATTCCAGGAATCTCTGTGCCTGCAGATTTAATGTTGCATATGATTCCGAGTTAATAGTGTGGTAATTAAAGTCACCCGTAAATATGTTATTGGTTTGGATGGTAAGTGCTTCCAGTAAGCTTAAATACATGTTATGAGTCCTTGGGTCATACAGGAGGAGCTACAGCTTGCAAGAAAGTGATATAGGATTTTGACTAATGTGAGCTAAATGTGGAGAAGCTCAACTGCATTTTCCTGTTTGACTAGCATTGATGTACATTTCTTTTGATGTAAATTGAGATACCTCCACTTTTAGTCCCTGACTGTGTAGTATCACTGCCATTGTGCTCTCCACACCTTTAAACTATGTTTTAGTGACTGCACAAAGATATTTTGTAAACATCTCTCTAGTTTTTATTTAGCACTTTTTTTTAACTGTATAGGTAGAATTCTGATACAAATATATTATTATATCCATGTTTGCTCTTTTCATTTATTGTCCGCCTGCAGTGTTAAGTCATTATTTCTGTTTCATGTATGCCTTAAGCTGTTGTGTATCTTTAATTATGCCAATTATTTGCTCAATCTATTGGATGAAATGCTCAGTTTTTGTAGAGCACAGTTTAGACTGAAATGGAAACCCTCTGTCTCATACCTAAGGATAGTAAATGCAAGGGGCCTCCGGCCCCTAGCAATCAGTTCTTAGTTCCTTCCTCCTTACTATTTCATTGAGAATGTGGGTAGTCATGGTATTAGTGCTGTGCTTGTCTAATATGCTGATTACTGCATCCCATGCTGTTCTTTAATATGCGAATCATTGCATCCCACGCTGTTCTTCTCTAATATGCTGATTAATACATTTTATTATATTCCTGCCTTGAACATTCAACACAAAAACTTTATTTGGAAAGTAACCTTACCACTATAATCATGTTTTATAACATCAGGTGTCAGACGTCAATCTGAACATAAAGACTAGCAATTGACTTTTTAGCA
Source organism: Protopterus annectens (assembly GCF_019279795.1). NCBI lineage: Eukaryota > Metazoa > Chordata > Ceratodontiformes > Protopteridae > Protopterus > Protopterus annectens. The sequence goes on from NC_056735.1 coordinate 782,446,471, forward strand.
GTAAAGTCCTTTCCGATGCCAATATCAGCCTTTGCAGGTCTACTGTTAAAAACAGAGCCTCAAAGAAACTACGTAATGTATAAAATGTCTTGACATTTTTCTGGACAGAGCTCTGAAAACTAATATGCAGCATATTGAACAGTTTCCTAAGTCAATTAACTGCCAAAACAGCCCTTCAGCCATAGGACTAATTAGCAAAAGTGCTGTCATAATGATGGGTATACATCCTTTTCTATTAAATTTAAACATGCTGTGCTGATTTAAGTATTGATTTCATCCATGGTAGTCTTTCATGTACAACTCAAAAAGACTGTGTTATTGTGAAAGGAGAGCAAAACTGCCTTTCTTCTGAGTCTTTGATTGTTGGAGGCCACTTAGCAGGGCTTGTTTTTATTGTCCACTATGTCTTTTATGCTGTGTTGTATTTTTTCTGGGTTGCTTTAATTTGAACTGTGCCACTCATGTGTTTGACCTTGAGCAATTGGTTTGAATACAAAACCAATCCTGTAACAAATGTGATAGTCTGTGCTACCTGTAATACTGGAATAGGGAGCAGCACAGATTAGCAAGTAGTTTATTTTCTATTTTAGTTTATAGTGTTATTTGTTTCTGTAGCTATCACCCCCTGAAAATATTCTGGTTTCCATCTAGTTCAGCATGGTTAATACTCCTGCCTACTGCTGCTCTTGTTTGCACAGTCCTGCTGCAGTCAATGTATGACAGATAAGTACATTGCTCAGTAGCAGGTGTGAAAGCGCAGATACTGTTATTTTATTGTAGTATTATTGCATTGTACTAATTACTACGGCTGTGAAGAGAACCCCAGCCATATCAAGTAACACCTCCTACCATATGTTCATACCATGAATGGAAAGTGTGAAAAATAAAGGAGGCAGTATATTAATAATATTCATTAAAGATAAATACACCTCCAGATTGATTAAACAGTATGGTTCCCTGGACACACTTCAGGTGCAATTAATTATTGGTAGGACACCTATTCAAGTCATTGCCAGCTAAAGCAGCCCCTCCATGAATCAGGAAACCCACTCAACCTACTTGGATTTGCTGGAATCCATCAAGATACATCTGAACAACATGGTTCTGGGTGATTTTAATTACCCATCCATTGACTGTATAAATTACTTGTGCTCAAACTCATTTGCCCAACAGTTCCTCGGGTTCATTAACTCCAACATCCTGGATTAGCTGGTGGACACACCAATTAGGGGAGCTACCATACTGGGTCTGGTGCTTACCAACATGGAGGACTGTTGTAGCACCCCCACTGTGAGGTCTACCCTAGTCAGATCTGACCACAAATCAGTCTCATTCGAAGTAACTATCACATCTGACCCTTCCTTCCAGCATAAACTAAACAAAAACTTCTCCAAAGCATATTATATCCTTCAAAGAGATGGAATAAATAGCTTCACTGCACCTCCCCCCTCAGATGGAACTAACAACTGTGATGAGTCCTACATCAATGCTTTTTACAAACACCTGTATAACTGCATTGACATGGCCGTACCTGATAGGACCAAAACAACCACTTCAAGGAAGAGCAAACCTGCCTGGTGGGCAACTGCCATTAACAGACTTTACAATAAGAGGAAGAAATTGTTGTCCAAAAGTAAGAGGGAGCATGCTCTAAACTGAAAACACTCCCTCCTCAGCTTAATCGAGCAAATAAGACTTCTTTTGAAGACCTCCAAAACAAACTATGAATCCAAATTAGCGTCCTCAACTAAAGGCAGCCATAAGGTAGTCTTTAGCTACATCTGTAGCCTAAAAGGTAAGACCCATATTTGTGATGAACTGGTAGCTAATGATACTACATACACTGCACCTGTGGACATAGCAAACCTGTTAGCTGACAGGTTCTGTGAAAACTTCACTCCCCTGTCCCCACCACACATACCCATGATATTCCTTCAACCTGTCCCCCACCTTGTATCTCTAGAGAGAAGATCACATATGCCCCCTCTAAGGTAAAAAAAACAGCATCTATGAGACCTGATAACATCCCAGGCTTCATCTTACATCTGGTCCAACAAGAATTAGAAACACCATTGGGTACTTTTTTCAATCATAGTCTAAGCACTGGCGTCATCCAAGTTGAATGGAAAATAGCCACTGTTATCCCCTTGCACAAAGGTGATGCTTCCAGCGACCCCAGAAACTAAAGATCTATTAGCCTGATTATCCTTATCTGGAAGGTCATGGAGTGAATCATCATGGGATTTATCAATAAAGATATACTGTAGGTAATCTCCAAACACTTGACCCTACTCAGACTGAATTTGTCAAAGGGAGATCATACCTGTTAAACCTGGTGGACTTCTTTGAGACAGTCACCAGAGCCCCAGAAGAGGGGAAAACTGTGCATACAGCCTACCTGGACATGGCCAAGACTTTTTACACATTTCCCACTCAGCCATTATTGACAAACTCACCCAGCTAGGTATCAACCCTGATATTGCTAGATGGGTCACTAACTGGCTCAGAGATAGAACCCATACAGTCAAAACAGGGGAATCCACCTCCAACAGCAGACCCATAACCAATGGTGTTCCACAGTGATCAGTCCTGGGACCTCTATGTTCAGAATCTTTTTCTCTGAAATACAAACAAAAACTAAAGGTCTGTGGCTGATAAAGTTTGCTGATGACTGCAAACTGGGAACAGTCATAGAATCCCCAAATGATGTGAGCATCCTACAAGACGGTCTTATGCAAAGAAATGATTGGTGCCAAAGTCACGGCCTTAAACTCAATGCAAAAAATATATATTATCATCCCTTTCAGTAAGAGTGATGTTCAGGCTAACTATCACATCAGTAGAAACACCCTAACACTCAGTGATGAGAGACCTGGGCACACAGGTTGACACCAACCTTACCTTTGACCACCATGTCTCCACAGTGGTAAGAAGGGCATTCTATATTGCTCATCTCATAAGTACGGGCATTGCCTCCAGGAAAAAAAGAAGTTATAACCTCCCTGTACTCTTCTCTCATCAAGCCAATAATTGAGTATAATGCTCCTTTAGGTATGTATCTTTTCAAGCATCTGCAACAACTGGAAGGACCACAAAGGTTCCTCGCAAGGAGAATTCAAGCTCAATAGTTTGTCTATGTATACACAAACATTCAAATCACACCAAAATTAATAATTTCCCACAACCACCTTTAAGTAGTTTGTCCATGTATGGATAAGCATTTTACTGACACCAAAATTAATCCTTTTCTCCAACTATTCCTTCAGTCATTTGTCCATGCATGCACAAGAACTCAAACCACACCAAAATAAACAATTTCCCCAAACAATCGCTTCAGTAGCTTGTCCATGTCTGCACAAGCACTCAAACCACACCAAAACGAATCATTTCCCACTATGACCCGTTCAGTAGTTTGCCTGTGTATGAATAAGCACTTCAAGAACACAAAAAATTGATAATTTTCTCCAACACTCCCTTTATCAACTCCTATTTCCAACAACTTTGCTCCATGGATTTTACTTATTCTTTACTGTTGTCTTGTGTATATAATGTAAATATTGTAAATAATTTGCTTTCCATTTTTTCCCCCTCCCTAACATTTATGCTTGTTCTACCATTCTGCCATAACAAGACTCAGCTTCTATGTAACCTTTTTAACCAACCATGTCAATATATGACTCATATGCTATGTAACTACTGTACCTCATACTGTCTCTGTATCACAATTTACCAGTATTCTTAAAACTTAATATTATCTGTTGTATCTTAATGTATCTGTATTTTTGAATCTTAATTTTAATTTTATCTGTTGTTTTTTAATTTTACTATGTAATGTGGAGCTTTTATCCCGGGGCCTCCACTGAAAATGGGCTCCTGAGCCCAGTGGACCTCCCCGGTCATCAAACTGAAATAAATAAATAAATAAATAAATAAATAATAAATCTGTGTATGCATAAGCACTTCTATGACAACAAAATTAATTATTTCCCCCAACAATCCCTTCAGTAGTTATTTCATGTATGCACAAGAGCTCCATGGGCACCAAAATGAATAATTTATCTCAGCCATCTCTTTAGTAGTTTGTCCGTGTATGCAGAAGCACTACAATGACACCCAAATTAACTATTTACCCCAAAGATCTCTTCAGTAATTTGTCCATGTATGCACAAGCTTTTCCATTAACCCAGCCACTGGGGATGCACAAGCCAGTGTATTTCTTTGTGCCTGTCCCAAGCCCGGATAAATGGGGAGGGTTACGTCAGGAAGGGCATCCGGCATAAAATTTTGCCAAATCACACATGTAGACAACAGTACAGAAATACATACCGGATCAGTCAAGGCCAGGGTTAACAATGACCCCCACCAGTACTGCTGGCCAACAGGGTGCTGGTGGAAATTGGGCTGCTGTTGGCCGAAGGAGGAGAATAGGGGGAAGGCATGCCCGAAGGCAGGTAAAGGCTAGGACTGTGATAGTGAGAGTCAGAACTTTGAATGTTGGCAGTATGACTGGTATAGGGAGAGAGCTAGCTGATATGATGGACAGAAGGAAGGTTGGTATATTGTGTGTGCAAGAGACCAGATGGAAGGGCAGCAAGGCTAGCTGTATCGGAGGCGGTTTCAAATTGTTTTATCATGGTGTGGATGGGAGGAGAAATGGTGTAGCCATTATCCTGAAGGAACAGTATGCTAAGAGTGTTTTGAAGGTGAAAAGAGTGTTGGATAGAGTGATGTTTATGAAGCTGGAAATCAATGGTGTAATGATGAATGTTGTTAGTGCATATGCTCCACAAGTTGTGTGTGCGATGGATAAGTAAGAAAAATTTTGGAGCGAGTTGGATGAAGTGGTGATGACTGTACCCAAGGTTGAGAGACTGGTGATTGGAGCAGATTTCAATGGGGCATGTTGGTGAAGGGAACAGAGGGGATGGTGAAGTGATGGGTAGGTATGGTGTTAAGCAAAGGAATGCAGAAGGTCAGATGGTAGTGGATTTTGCAAAAAGGAAGGGCATGGCTGTGATGAATACGTATTTTAACAAGAGGGAGGAGCATAGGGTGACATACAAGAGTGGAGGAAGATGCACACAGCTAGATTATATCTTATGTAGAAGGGCCAGTCTGAAGGAGATTGGAGACTGTAAAGTGGTGGCAGGGGAAAGTGTAGTTAGGCAGCATAGGATGGTGGTTTGTAGGATGACATTGGTGATCAAGAAGAGGAGGATGAGTGTGAGGGCAGCACCAAGGATCAAATGGTGGAAATGGGTAATTGTGAGGTGATGTTCAGGAAGAGTTAAGACAGGCACTGTGTGGCAGTGAAGAGTTACGAAATAGCTGGGTAACTACAGCAGAGCTAGTAAGAGAGATGGCTAGAAAGGTGCTTGGTGTGACATCTGGAAAGAGGAAGGAGGACAAGGAGACCTGGTGGTGGAATGAAGAAGTACAGGAGAGTATACAGAAAAAGAGGTTGGTGAAGAAGAAGTGGGATTGTCAAAGAGATGAAGAAAGTAGACAAGAGTATAAGGAGATGAGGTGCATGGCAAAGAGAGAGGTGGCGAAGGCTAAGGATAAGGTGTATGAAGAGTTGTATAAAAGGTTGGACACTAAGGAGAGAGAAAAGGACCTGTACGGATTGGCTAGACAGAGGGACCGAGCTAGTAAAGATGTGCAGCAGGTAAGGGTGATAAAGGATAATGAGGGAAACATACTCACAAGCGAGAAGAGTGTGTTGAGCAGATGGAAAGAGTACTTTGAGGGGTTGATGAATGAAGAGAATGAGAGGGAGAGAAGGTTAGATGATGTGCAGATAGTGAATCATGAAGTGCAGTGGATTAACAAGGAGGAAGTAAGGATAGCTATGAAGAGGATGAAGAATGGAAAGGCTGTTGGTCCAGATGACATACCTATGGAAGCATGGAGGTGTTTAGGTGAAATGGCAGATGAGTTTTTAACTAGATTGTTTAATTAAATCTTGGAAAGTGAGAGAATGCCTGTGGAATGGAGAAAACGTGTTTTGGTACCGATTTTTAAGAATAAGGGTGATGTGCAGAGCTGTAGTAACTACAGAGGAATTAAACTGATCAGTTACAGCATGAAGTTATGGGAAAGAGTAGTGGAAGCTAGGTTAAGAAGGGAGGTGATGATTAGTGATCAGCAGTATGGTTTCATGCCAGGAAAGAGCACTACAGATGCAATGTTTGCTCTGACAATGTTGATGGAGAAGTACAGAGAAGGTCAGAAGGAGCTGCATTGTGTCTTTGTGGATTTAGAGAAAGCATATGACAGGGTGCCTAGAGAGGAGTTGTGGTACTGTATGAGGAAGTTGGGAGTGTCAGAGAAGTGTATGAGTGGTACAGGATATGTACGTGGGTAGTGTGACAACAGTGAGGTCTGCAGTGGGAGTGATGGATGCGTTTAAGGTGGAGATGGGATTACATCATGGATCAGCTCTGAGCCCTTTCTTATTTGCAATGGTGATGGACAGGTTGACAGATGAGATCAGACTGGAGTCCCTGTGGACTATGATGTTTGCAGATGACATTTTGATCTGTAGTGAGAGTAGGGAACAAGTGGAGGAGACCCTGGAGAAGTGGAGATATGCTCTAGAGAGAAGAGGAATGAAGGTCAGCAGGACTAAGACAGAATATATGTGTGTGAATGAGAGGGAGGATAGAGGAATGGTGAGGATGCAGGGAGTAGAGGTGGCGAAGGAGGATGAGTTTAAGTACTTGGGTTCAACAGTTCAGAGTAATGGTGAGTGTGGAAGAGAGGTGAAGAAGAGAGTACAGGCAGGATGGAGTGGGTGGAGAAGAGTGTCAGGAGTGATTTGTGACAGATGAGTACCAATAAGAGTGAAAGGGAATGTCTACAAGAGGGTAGTGAGACCAGCTATGTGATATGGATTAGAGACAGTGGCACTCACAAAAAGGCAGGAGTCAGAGCTTGACATGGCAGAGTTGAAGATGTTAAGATTTGCACTGGGTGTGACAAGGATGGACAGGATTAGGAATAAGTATATTAGAGGGTCAGCCCAGGTTGGAAGGTTTGGAGACAAAGCCAGAGAGGCAAGATTACACTGGTTTGGACATGTGCTGAGAAGGAATGCAGAGTATATTGGGAAAAATATGCTAAGGATGAAGCTGCCAGGTAACAGGAAAAGAGGAAGGCCTAAGATAAGGTTTATGGATGTGGTGAGAGAGGACATACAGGTGGTTGGTGTGACAGAGCAAGATGCAGATGACAGGAAGAAATGGAAACAGTTGATCTGCTGTGGCGACCCCTAACTGGAGCAGCTGAAAGAAGAAGAAGAAGAAGATGCACAAGCAGTTCCATTACACCAAAACAGATAATTTCCCCAGTAATCACTAAATCTGATATGAGATTCAAGGAGAATGCACCACAGCAAAAGGGATACTCTCTCAACTTTACCGTGTTGGTTGGATTTCTTCAAGCCCTATTAAAAGAAAAAAAAAAATCCTCAGGCTCTCCGAACACTTCTGTTCTGAGATTCTCACTCAGTTGCAAATTGATGGATCTTCAAGATCAAATAACTGCATTTTCAACCTAATCACTAATGCTAAGTGCTAATAGTAAAAAAATGAATAAATAAAATTTACGGCTGTTCTTTTTTTTTTTTCAAAAACAGACTCCTCACTCTCAACTATCACTAAACTTGCCTCCTCTCAAGTACAATCGGAGATGCAGTTAGAGGAGCAATTCAGGGTGATAGAATTAGATCACCTGACTGTGACTTCCAATTACACCTTAATGCATATTTAACAGAAACATTATAAAAAGAAGAATATCCATTGCTGCCACACACGGTAGAAGTAAAACTTCTGTAAGGAAGTACAAAGGAGCTTATACTGTACTGTACCATTTGCTTTCCTTCTCACTTCCTTACAGAAGTTTCACTTCTATATCGCGTGGCAACCATGCACATTCTTTTTTTACACAGTTTCTCTCAAAGCTGTATACATTTTTTAAAGGAATAAATTCACTTTTCACTTACATGGTGTATAAAAAAACAATATGCAATCATCATTTATCCTTGCATTACTTATAATTGCTACTGTTACTGTACATTACCTTAGCTATCTATTTTTAAGGTATTACACCTGAATGTCATTTATTCTTGCATTGGAGCAGAAGTAATATTTTTTTTTTTTTTGGGGGGGGGGGGCATGTGTCATAAATACATATGTGTGATTACCAACTTTTATTACGTATTGAGTGGTCTGAGGTGAGAAGGTGTGTTAGATGATGTTAGATGGGCAGAGATTACATTTTATAGTTGTGCAGACTATCTTACATATGTCTCCATTTTGTTTTTTTCTAAATATATTCAGAACTGAGTATATCTAAGGTTATCAGTGCATTTGCATGACATACAGAGGACTGCTGAGAACAGTTAGACTCCCCTACCTTCCACAACATGTTCATGTCAAACCAAGGCCACGTCCATGAGCTGCCAAAATAACGTATGTGCATGGGTGGCTATACATGTTCTCATATTACTGTGATTCATAGAACTAAGTGTAAAAGGGCCTAATTTGCATAAAAAATGCATAAATGGATCTGCATTTATGTGAAACAGTTTAACACCACCATATTAATTTGTAATTACTCAAGTTAGGCAACAAATTAGTTAATTTCTATTAACTCGAGTTAGGCAACAAATTAGTTAATTTGTAATTACTCAAGTTAGGCAACAAATGAGTTAGGAAACCTTGGACTTCATAAAATAATGAAACATAAGCAGTTTAAACTAATGTAATATTAGTGAGTTACCTTGAAGAAATGTTTATTTTACTGATATCATGTGTATAGTATCATGGCTGTCATCTGTAAGTAGAAAACATTACAGCTGCAGTGGGAAATGATTAGTGATCACTGGCAAAATCATTTACACTGGTGTCATTTAGTGATTTGACATACATATGTGTTTTAATTGCAAAGCACCTAAGTGGTATGGATGTGCTGTTGGCTGAACATACATGTGTCCTTGCTTGAAGAGTTCAGAGTGTCACTGAAGAATGAAAAAAAATCACAATAGTATGATTACATGAAAATAGTAGGGTAGCATTGTCACCTATCTGTTTTTTTCCCATTAGTCCATAAAATACTGTACAACTCCTGTATTATGTTTAAAAAAAGAAACATACTATCAGAGTTTGTTAAATCAGCAGATTTACTATGCTTTTTTACAGGAAAGCATAGTAAATCTACTAGTAAATCTGTGGAAAGAAGGCATCAGAATAGAAAAAAGAGGGCGTTCCTCCTCATCTGACATGATGATGACATCACAAAATAAGCTGTACATGGGCAGGAAAGGGGAGGAGATGAGGGGGTTATGTGAGGTGTGAGGGGTATAACTTTGGTCTGGATTTAGCCACAATGAAAGGTGTTGACCCTATGGTAGGGGATAGGGGTAGAATGAAGCTGTAAAAAAAGTGATTGCTTTACTGTTGTGAATGATGCTGCAGACATTAGTATAGTACAAATTTACTTTGTTAGAGTGAGATTTTTCATCTGCATATAAATATGAGTTTTGGGTTAACGTGTTATCAGAGGGCAATGGTCACATATAGCCATTATTGTATTGTTTGACTGATAATTACATCAAATGTTTTGTGTCTATGACTGTGGCCTTTTTTATGTGCAGTAAACTGTCTTTCAGCTTTTCACGGTTAGGGGTCACCACAACAAAACTCTGGTTTGCTAATGATTGGCAGTGAATTTGTACGGTGTCGAGTTGCCAGCCCAGCACCCAACCTTCAAAGAAGGCACACTCACACACCTACTCACATGTCTTTAAAGTCACTCAACCACAGGGAGGACATGCAGACTCCGCATAGAAGGCACTCCAGCCAAGAATCAAAGTGGTGAACCTCTTGCTATGACGTGACAACTTTAACTGCTATACCACAGTGGCTGTGGCCTTTTGTTATGTGCAGTAATGATGAAAAATAAAAGATCAAGACAAAAAAGCACAACTTCAGCCATGAGGAAAATACTGCCCTCATGGCAGCCCTTAGCCCTTAACAGAATTGAATACTGACAACTAATGATTACATTAAACATAGGACAATTGCTGTTAAAATCATTTCTTACAGGGTCAGCAGCAGAATCAAACAGTTCCTCTATACCAATAAATTTGGAGAATATCAGCAGCAGAATGGCTATTGAAGATGATGATGATCATGATGACATAGTTATATTGATGAGACAACATGAGGAAAGTGGTCACAGTATCCAGGTTTAATGAGAGGATCTCACACCCCAGAACATGTTATTAATGCTGCAGGAAGCATCAGTGTATCACAAAGTCAATCAAATACTGCCTTTACATTCATGCTTGTGCAAGGATAAAACCCTTGCATTTCTACATCAGTATCTCCAGACCCAGAAGAAGACATTCAGAAGTAACAGTATCCACAGTGTTATGTTTATAAAGGGTAGCCAGGTGCAGGAATTTGTTAAACCTACCCTAAAAACATGGAACACATAGGCTGCCCAGCAGCAATTGTGCTGTGTCATTGTTATGACTTAGAGCACTGCCAGACAAAGTCAGCTGGAAATGGTCAGACTCCTCCAGGGTATGTGTGAGGATTTCCAGCACGACTTAAAATGGCAGAGAGTAGAAATAATGCCACATTCACACTGATAAATGGTGGCCGCCTCTGTTTGTACATCAGTTAGTTCTTAACAGAATCAAGCAGAAGTCAGTCTTGGAAGGGAAAGAGGACCAGGTATTGCTCAGACACATAGGAACAGATTTCATGAGATTACAAGTGCTTCTCAAGAAAGTAATATAATTAAAGGGGGAAGGAGAGCAAAAGCTTTCATGCAGGCCACATCAGCTTTCATCTACACCTATCAGGATCTCTCAGTTGAGATCCCGATCATATTCCCTCAGCTCTGTCACACTGGTGTCTGCAGGCTCACCTACACAGAGTACTTCATGACATCAGACCAACTCACCATTCAGCTCTCATGAGACCCTGTCTTTAAAATCACTTCCACTATAACTTAACCTATCGCTAGTAAATGTGTATGGCACATTTAACATTGACCTGCTGTGATTTAACATTTGTCAGTTCTGTTACTTAGAGTTGCACTTTCACAAATACAGGTCAATGTTTAACTCAAAAGGGAATAAGTAATTTAAAATAAAAAAGAGATGTGTGTCCTTAGGGCACTTTATAAATTTATGCATTTCATTCCTGTAATAGTACTGCCTAAAACCTCAGGGAACTATGGAAAACAATCTGTATGAGATAACATAAGATTGCAGTTATTAACACCAATATTCTGTGCATTACCATTCTTACAGATAGCAGTTATCTATAATTTCAAAGTAGTAATACACACGTTTTCAAAGAAACAGTAATTTAAAATTATAGAGACCTGTATCCTGCCACGTAAACAAACACTACTGCCACTTCACTCTCACAACTGCACAAATGATATTTTTTCTCTCAAGTAACAAATTATTGTGTATGACAAAACAATATAATCTGATGTGCAGTACCTCAGCAGACAACATAAACTTAGAAATCATTGCATAATATAAAAACCAATAAGATATATTCTCATTCAAATGAAACGTAGGAACTTGTTAAATCCGAAATTTGCATTTTTTACTAATTATACCACTTGAGGATGTTCACTACATACATACTTAAAGCAACGCAATAGAATATAATGTGCAAAATAATTAATTGTGATTATTCCTTTAATGATGTCTTATGACATCATTGAACAGGAGTCCGTGAGCAATTTAGCATGATTTACACAGTTAATAATATGACTAGCTGTTCTGAAATAAAATGAGAGAGAGAAAGACAGAATGTCAGATGAACAATAACAGCAGACCTTGCAGTACACAGGATAGCACACCAATATCACTGCATGCATCAGTTATACTCTGTGTGTTTTTACAATAAAGGAAACTTTAACCTGAATGTCATGGTCTGTAGTTGTGGACTAGATTTGTACGTCCATAGGGGTTTACTAGGATAACAACCACAAGGGCCTTTTTAAATCTAGCCAAGCATTCCAAATTTCTGACAAGTTCTGGTACCTTTGATAAGTGTAAGTAGGAGCTCGGGAGATAAAACATTTACAAGCAGGGTCCTGGGAAATAAACCATTTACAAGCTTTCCTGTGTACATTAGAGGCATAGGTGCCAAACCAGGCATGAATTTCCTGTTCCACATCCAATTTTCCAAGCTTCAGTTGAATTGGGTTAGGATGGAACTCTGCTTCTCAAGAATGGGGAGCCTGTTCCAGAGAGGGGATACTCTCTGGGATACATAACTGTCTCTCCAGCAAGTCCTATTTATATCCTAGGCAATTTAAGTCTTTAGAACAGGTAATTTTGGTGTTTTTGTTTTGCAGATATGCAGGAGGTCCATCAGGATGGGGGTCTGACAATGCCTTGTATGCCAGGACTAGATATCTTCTCAACATCCTGTAGGAGGCAGAATACAGGGATATGGCCTTGAGGTGGTCTGCATAGTACATGTTACTTACTTCCTATAGTCGGTAAGTAAAGAACCTCTGTGGACATTCCATTTGTTGGACATGCCTGATTAGGTACATAACAAACAGGGCAATGTACTTAGTGATAAGTCTGATAAGTGTTGAATACAAGTGGAACAATGACTTCCATGGACATAGATGCCATAGATTTGTTTATAAGTTTGAACAACACAGAATAATTTCCTCCCTACTGTAGACACATGATGGTCAAAGGCTAGATTACTGTCTCTATGTATCCCCAAGTCTCTGACTACTGTATGCATAAATGGACATTTTACTCCTTGGATTATTGGAATCTCCTTTACTCATGATGATTTATTGTATGAAGAGATCCCAATAAGCCAAGGGTTAAAATGTCCTCTTACTGATATTGCGTTCAGACATGTAGAGAAGAGTACAAAAAGAAGCAGTTATTCTACAGTAAACTTCACTGAATTTTCCAAGAAATGCTTGGAGAGGAAGGAGACCATGTCTGCAAAGGAATAAGGAAAATTTGACCTGTTTTACTGAAGTTTATTAAAATTTTAAGCCATGGTGTTCGGCGCTTCAGTTTTTCTTTTACATTGTCTCCAGTTTCATAAAGTAGGCTTCGTGGGCTTTCACATAAGCACTAATACCTAACCTCTTGGGTTTGTCAACAGTGCTCAAGTGGGGTATTGTGTCAAATGCCTTGATCTGGTCAAGGTAGGTAGTGTGAACTGTTTTACTCTCATCCATTGCTTTGGTGACCTTCTCAAAGAAGTCCACCAGGATGAGTACGCATGACTTACTCTTGAGAAAGCTAAACTGGCTTGGCTCCAATGTCTGGAGGATTCCCATGTCATTATTGATCATTTCCATGATAATTCTTTCCATCACTTTGCATATGAGACTAGTGAGACTTATGGGTCTATAGTTACTGGGATTTGTATATAGTGCACCTTTGTGCAGAGGGATAACTTCATTTGTGAGGCACAATGCCTGTAAGCTATTTAGAAGGCATTCTAGGATATTGTCTGGGCATATCGATGCAGTATTCTTGGCCTTAGAGAAAGCATAGAAGACCTGTTCCCTGGTGATAGTAGGGGGAGTTATATTTGATGGTATTTCCTGAGAGGAGGTTGAGGGGGGAGAGATGGGTAAAGATGGAGCTGAATTTGTCTGCCAGTAAGTTTGCTATATCTCCTGGCTCAGTATAGGTACCTCCATTAACAATGAGTTAAGTACACAATTGTGTATTGCCTTTGATGTTGCCAACATAGCCAATGAATGTAGTTGTCCTTGTACTGGGAGGCCACATGAACCACCAATTTGGCTTTGGTACTTTATTTATCCTCTCAGTTGTTTGTTTAGTTTGATGAGAGAGCTTTTTTATCCTGCTGGGTACTACACCTCTTAATTTTTGCCCTGATTTTCTTTCTTCTGTTATGCAGTTTATTGATATTGTGATTCTACCAGGGTTGCTTGTTTTTGTTAGATTTTTACTTCTTCCTGGTGGGTACAGCTGCCTCTATGTAGCTATTAACATGCTTGTATAAAGTTTTTGTGAACAGTACTGTATAGGTAGCAGTGTTCTCATGGTTTATGCTGGCTTGACATTTTGCCATGTTATCACTTAATAGTAAGATGTCAGTCTTAGAATAGTTTCTGAATATTCCACCATTAGATGGAGTTCCAGGTTTTTTTTTTCTTCGAAAGAGATTGTTTTGTGGTCTGAACTTACCAGAGAAGACATTACACTAGGTGGTGTGCAGCCCTCTCACATATTAGAGAGGACCAGATCCATTATGGTTGCACCCCTGGTTGATGTACTGACAGTCTGGTCCATGGAGTTTGTATTTACAAAATCCAAAAATGTCTATACTTGAACATTTCATGTCATATACGATTGACATTTAATAGTGGGATAATTAAAGTTGCCATTGAGTATGGTATTAGCTTGGATGGTGAATGTTTCCAATAAGTTTAAGAAACTTCTCTGTGTGGAAGATTTTCAGTCCATATATTTCTAGTTAATCACTGTATATTAATCAGATCAGACAACAGTAGCAGAAGTAGCAAACTTAAACTCATCTTAAGTCAAAACAAAACAAAGCAAAAATAATAATAGAAAATATATAATTGTACAGCATTACTAAGTATTCAAAAGTAATCCAAGCAAGACAGGCAGTCTGTTTACGGTCGAAAATCCTTTATTAAGTACATAGACAAGACTGGGGACCATGGTTCTGGTACCAGTCATTGGTGTCAGTGAGGCCTTTTTGTAGAATGTCGACGTCAGCTTGAGAGTCAGTAATGGCTCCCAGTTTGCAGTCATCTGCGAACTTGGTCAACCAGAGTCCTTTAGTGTTGGCTTGAACTTCAGAGAAGTATATACCAAACAGGAGAGGACCCAGGACTGATCCTTGTGGGACACCACTTGTGACTGCCCGGTAGTCGGATTTGGAGTCCGCTACTTTTGCCATGTGGATTCTGTCCATGAGCCAGTAGGCAACCCATCTTATGATGTAGGGGTTGACGCTTAGGTTGGTGAGTCTGTCAATGATCCCTGAGTGGGGGATAGTGTCGAAGGCCTCGGCCAGATTGAGGTAGGCTTTGTGGACTGCCTTGCCTTCACTGACTGCTCTGGTGACAGATTCAAAGAAGTCTATCAGATTTAGTAGATATGATCTGCCCCTCATGAACCCAAACTGTGAGGGATCCAGGGTTTGAAGCTTCCCAATATCCTTATTTATAAGGTCCATAATGATGCACTCCATGGCCTTACAGATCAGGCTCATCAGGCTGATGGGGCAGTAGTTTCTTGGGTCAGTATTCATTCCCCCTTTGTGGAGTGGAATGACTGTAGTGGTGTGCCATTCAGTGGAGACAAAGCCTGAAGTGAGGCTGTGGTTGAACAGGGCACTCAGGTGGGGTGCCAGTTCCCTTTGTAGTTCATGTAGCATGCAGCCAGGTATATTATCAGGTCCCATGGAAGCTGTATTTTTGGCTCTGGATAGTGTGGCTTCTACCTGAGCAGCCATTATATTGGGGATTTGGCATTCCTTGGGTATTAGGATGGGCCCTTTTGGGGATGAGAGTGGGATAAAGTTAGCACTAAACCTGTCTGCCAAGATGTTGGGAATATCTGTTGGTTCTTTGTAAGTGGTGCCATTGTGCAGTAGCTCAGAGCACCCCTGCACATTGTTATGCAGGTTCTTGATGTAGCTAAAGAATGCCTTGTGGTTATCTTTAGCATCTGTTGCAATTTTGTTTTTGTAACTAGCTTTGGAGGCTTTGATGAGAGATCTTAGTTTTTTGATGAGATTTACAAAGGAATGTTTCCACTATTGGGACTTTGCCCTTTTCTGCAACAGTTTTTTTTCTTCTGTTGTACAGTTTGTTGATGGCAGGGGACCACCAGATTGGCTTCCTTTTTTGGAGGACAGGACATTGGTTCTGTTAAGTATGGCCTAATCCATGCACTTGTGTAAATGCTCATACAGTGCCGTGGTGTATGATTCGGCGGCCATACATCCTTTCCCTGTTTGCGTGGGTGACATGAAGTTTGGCACTTCTGTCTTTAGAAGCACAAAATTGGCTTTGGAAAAGATTTTCACTGTGGTTTCCTTCATGGAAGGTATGGATGGGATTTGGATATTGACTGTGATTAACTTATGGTCAGATCTGACCAGGGAGGAGTTGATCACTGGTGTAGAGCAGTGGTCTCCCATGCTTGTGATGACCAGATTGAGAATGTTTCTGCCTCTGGTGGGGGTGAGAATGAGTTGGTCCAGGGGGTTGGAGTTAATGAATTCCAGAAATCGTTGGGCAAATGAGTTGGAGCAGGAGTAATTTTCCTAGCTGATGGAGGGGTAGTTAAATTCTCCCAGTATAAGGGTATTGGGTTGAATCTTAATGCCTTCCAGAGTAATCAAAAATGCAGAGTGAGAATCTTGGGACATTGTGGGGGATCTATAGCAGGCTACAACCTGGATTGCTGTTTTATCCAGTGTTAGTTGTACCTGTAGTATCTCTGATGAATTATGTTGGGTCACCAGTCTGGAGGTGTCCGTGTCCTTTATGAAGATAGATACGTCACCTCCTTTGGGGCTTTGGTCCACACCTCCTTTTGGGCTTCAGTCCAGATTTCAGGGTTGAATGGTGTGGTATGCTGTGTAGTCTGGTATTGCTAGGGTTCTCTCTGGAGCCTTGAACCAGGTCTCTGTTTCTGCACAGAGGTCAATGTTGTCCAGTTTTAGGAGAGACTTCAGCGAGTGCATTTTGAGATCTAGGCTTCTATCATTGAGTAGCATTACCCTCAAGTTGTGTTTGTTTGCAGTTGTTATGGTGATAATTTTGTCTTTAGGGCATTGCCTAAAAAATGCACTATAGGGGTTGCAAGAGCCTTAGCCAGTATCCAGAATCCCAGGGGTGACAGATGGAGGCTATCTCTGGCAAAGCATCGAGGTCTGTCGATCTTGTCATCCCAGGCAGGCAGATACTAGATTCCCTTTGAATGACACCAGAAACTTAGCCAATTGTTGAAGTCACTCATTTTTTGCTTGTACTGTGGTATCATTCTAGGTGATGGTAGTTTGCTGCTCAGGTCTAGGGTCATATCTGCCTGGGCTACAAGATCTGAGAGCTCCTCCATGTCTCTTTTCATGTAGTCCAAGGAGCTACATCTTAGGTCATTCACAACAACATGGGCAATGACCGAGTCATACTTGTACTTGATGTGGAGAGACCCAAGTGCATGTGTTATGTGGCAGATCCTGGCACCCGACAGGCAGCTGATCATAATCTTCTCCTTATTTAACTTAGTGAGTGGGATGTCAGTGTGCCTTACTATAGAGTCACCAATGATTAGGGTATTAGGTAGACTGTTTTGCCATAGGGGCTTAGGTTGAGTGGCACACTGTTTATGTGGGCTATGTGTCATGGGGGCTGTGTTTGGGTGAGATGGTTGCTTGCATTTGCGCCTTGGTGGTCTTTGCTGTTTGGGCAGATTTTTATTGAGAACCTCCGTGAAAGTGGGTGTGTGTTTTGTGTTACCATGTGAGAGGTAAGGTGGTGAGTGAACCGGTGATCTATGTGTTCTATGAGGTGTTGAATGTGTGTTTACCTTCTCCTCTTGACTAGCTAGCCCAGTCTTGGTTTAAGAGAGTGTGGTTTCCAGTTTGGTTATGTATGTGCATCTCTCACAAGTGTTTGTGTTAGTAGGTAGGAGTAGAGGATTGTCTGTGTAGATGAGGCAGTTGCTACATTGTCTCAGGATGCCCATGTTCATCGGGATAATAGGAGATGCCTGTATAGGTGCTTTAGTATTTACGCACAGTAGCTGTTTTTCAAGTACTGTAGTACTGTAGCTGCTATTCAAGTCCTGTAGCTGTTATGCTTTTTTATGGGTACTAGTGCTGTTTATGTTAGTGCTATTAGCACTTTGTGCAGCTACAATGATAGCTGCAAGAGGTTCTGAGCAAGTGCTGAGTTTAGAGGTCTGATTTGAGTGCTCAGAGATGAAAGCTAGCAAGATCTAAGGGAAAATTTGAAGAGCAGACTTTAAGGTACGGTTAATAGTTTACCCTAGCTTAGTGGTGTGATGTGACGTGCAAACTCACACAGACATGACTTTTTAAGTCAGAAAGTTGAAAGGGATAGAAGCAACATAAAACAGCCAATAAAAAACAATTCCTGAGCTGGAAACTACTTCTCTTAGTGATAGATAGGCTGCTCAGAGCTTACCACTCCCACTGACAAGAAGAAAGACTTCCTTGTATCTCTGCAAGGTCTGGACAACTCAGAACACGAAATACAGTCCTGAAATCAGCAAATCTGAGATCCAGACTATTTTAGTTTGAGAAAAGGCAGGAAACGAGAAAGTAGATAGGATTTATTTTGTTTTTTTTTTTTTGTTTTTTTAGTTGCATAAACAGAAATGTAAAGAAGTGCAACAAGGCAAAATCAAGCTCAGAAATCAAAAACAGGTACTTATAATCAAGAAAAGACTCTCTCTCTCTCTTCTTTGTGCTGCTGTAGTACTCTGCAGGATGACCAAACAGGATCCGCTGTGGTAAAACAAGCCAAAACCTGCACAAACATGGGTTTTTAAGTCAGAAAGTTGAAAGGGATAGAAGCAGCCCAAAACAGCCAATAAAAAACAATTCCTGAGCTGGAAACCACTCCTCTTAGTGATAGATAGGCTGCTCAGAGCTTACCACTCTCACTGATAAGTAGAAAGACTTTCTTCTGTCTTTGCAAGGTCTGGACAACTCAGAACACCAAATACAGTCCTGAAATCAGCAAATCTGAGATCCGGGCTATTCTAGTTTGAGAAAAGGCAGGAATCAAGCAAGTAGAGAAGATTTTATTTTTTATTTTTTTTGTTTTTTTAAGTTACAAAAACAGAAATGCAGTATAAAAATACACTTATAAGACTCTAGAAGGCTAGCACACTTTAGTATGAAGCCTGTATTAGTAAATGCAGCTGAAAAGAAATAGTTTTAAAAGTGCAGTACACTAAATAAGCAGATAGTTAAAATAAATAATAAAGCTTGTAAAATGGCTGTAAATAAGTGCGGCAAGGCAAAATTAAGCTCAGAAAGCAAAAGCAGGTACTTATTATCAGAAAAAGTTTCTTCTCTCTTCTTTCTGCTGCTGTAGTACTCTGCAGGACACCCAAACAGGATCTGCTGAGGTAAAACAAGCCAAAATATGCAAAAACACAGTTTTTTAAGTCAGAAGGGAGAAAGGGATAGAAGCAGCCCAAAACGGCCAATAAAAAACAATTCCTGAGCAAGAAACCTCTCCTTTTAGCGCTAGATAGGCTGCTCAGAGCTTACCACTCTCACTGATCAGCACAAAGACTTCCTTCTATCTCTGCAAGGTCTGGACAACTCAGAATACAAAACACAGTCCTGAAATCAGCAATTGTGAAATTTGGACTGTTCTAGTTTGAGAAAAGGTGGAAAACAAGCAAGTGGATAGGATTTTTTTTGTTTTGTTTTTTAGTTACAAAAACAGAAATGCAGTATAAAAATACACTGTAAGAGTCTAAAAGGCTAGCACACTTTAGTGTGAAGCCTGTATTAGTAAATGCAGTTGAAAAATATCCTTAATGCATCCACATAATGACTATGAACACCACCATAGCACAACTGAGTGTTCAAGTTTTTCATGAACATGTTCTTTATGCAAATCCAGCACCATCTTCTACTTAATTAAACTTAAGGAATTCACACTTCTTCATGATCTTAATTTGAATTTTAAAACGTAATTCTGCATGCAATTCTAATCACACAAATCTTTCACTGTTTACAATAAATATTATTTCTTAAATACCTTGCTCAAGAATTCTGAACAAAGCTGAAAATAACAGGGAAGCAAAGTCCCAAAATTATGGAACAATGCTTAAATATTACTTTAATTTACTTTAAAAGTTAATAAAACTACATGTTTTGATGCAGCATTTCATTTACTGAATATTGAGAAGTATAAAACTCTAAAGATTGGCCCTACTGTCAGATTGTAAACCTCAGTGACTAGATGTTCTGGCATAAATAAAAACAGACATTAATTTTGTTTTTTTATAACATATTGTAGCAACTATTTCACATAGTACAGATATAATTTCTTGTGTATTTTTTAAGCTTGACACCCTAAGTATTTCTTAAGGAACAATACTTAAAACATGCTTTAAGGTATCAGTTTCCATGCCAATGTTTTATAGCTTTTATAACCATAAATACATATGATTCTTTTATTTTCTGTGAACTTATTGAAAACATTGTCAAATTAGTGTCACTTTCATATGCTAAATATTTCTAGACATACTTAATATTTTTGTAATTATTATTTCTGCTGTTGCCTTGTAACTGTAGTTTGATGTGACAAGCTTATTTTATATTCCAAACATTTTCATTGCTATCAAATCCAAATAGAGTGAATGCAACCTGATCGATAAACAAGCCATCAAAAAGCCTATTTTCCAACCTTTCACACACAACATATGAGGCAACACTATGTAAGGACTGCAGGAATAGAAAAAGGAAGTAAAAAAACAAAAAAAAAAAAACAGGAAGAGCTGAAATTACAGCATCTCGTTGGTGTAGCGGTTAGAGAATTAGACTTGTAGGTTGTACGCATGTAGTTCAGGAGAATGGATGACCTTATTTGTATCATATTTTGGTCAATCTGTTCAATGGAATGAATGCTGTGCACTGTTTATAACTGGTCTAACATATTAATCTACTTACTTATTCAATTACATTTTTCTTGGATGCTCTGGATTGCCACAAGATTCGGTCACTATTTATTTATTTATTTTTTTTACTTGTCCTTGTCTCTGCATTTCCATGCTTATACAATTGTATGTCACCCTGATGCTTCATTTGTCAATAATGTAAAAGGTCTTCAACTAGACCTTTTGATGGCCTTTTGTACAATGAGGTTGGATTTGCTCTCTGAGGATGTGATCATGATGTAGATTACCATTTAGCATCTCTACAGTAATAAAATGATGTTCATCTTTCCACTGCTGCAGTAGACCTTAGGCTATATGGTTTGTTTCTTGCCCATTGAACAATGACCATCCAGCTTCACAAAGCTCAGCCCCCCCCCCCAATCATTCACTCTGCCTGCTGATTGACTAATCCTATAGAAGAAATCAGCAGTCAGAGTGAAGCTTTTCCAGATCGTTCTTACCATCTTGAGAAAAAGTGTCTCTTGGACTTCTCCAGTTTAGTCATTGGCCTAGAACTTTATTTCTGGCAGATAAGTCACAGCTAGAGAACTTCACTCAGAAACTGTTCCTGATTTAACAAAAATAACAATTTATTTGTTTTATGACTAAAAGTGGTATTTGCTCTTTAAGAAGCTTGGCATTTTTTTTTCAATATTGGAAGTTTCCTACCAGGGACTGTTATTTTTATTAGCTAAGAATGTTTTTTATACTATTTGGGACTAAATTTTGAAAAAAAAAACTGCATAATGCTTGTGTAAAATTAGAATTTTGTGGAACAGGAATGTTCACAGAGAAACAAGTGGAGAACTCTGTGTCATTTTAATACTTATGCCCATTTTGTGACAACTCACTTACCATTTTTATACATCAGTGCATGTGAGAATATATGAACAGTACTGACAGGGGAGCTTTGTAAAAAATTGTGTACTGCTTGTGTAAACTTTGAACTATTTGGAACAGCAAAGTTTACAGAGGAACATGTATGAAATTGTGTCTCAGTGTAATGCTTTTGCTCACTTTGTGACAACTTACCTGCCATTTTGATTCTGTCAGAGGGGATTATTTTACTTTTACATGTTATACTGTAAGGGCCTTGGGGAAAGTGTTATGAGTGCAAGTGTGTTTGAACACTCAATGACAACTTACCTTCCAACGGAATGGGTCCAGCTATTCTTACCACTTTTGGTGCTTCTTGCCTAGTTACAGCATAGGTGCTTACTCTGGTCAGGCTGACTCTTCTCCTGCAGTACGTAGAAAGAAAAAAATCCTTGCTGATGTTACAAACTCAATCTATGCTTCAGTTGATAGTGGGTGAACTTGCAGTGGCAATTGGCTGTTACTAAGAACACTCACTTACTTCTTCAGCTTCCTGTGTTGTACTCCTTTTGACCAGCATGACCAGGGGTCAACTACCTCCTCTTCAGCTGTTCCAGTGCTCAATACAGCCATAGGAGAACCATCTTCTCTGTGTCTGGGAGTTACTTTTGAAGATTTGTCTCTGAAAAACTGAGGCAATAGACAATTAAACCCTGTTTGTCTCTTTCCTGGCAAACAAAATGCAACAGTGAAGGCAAGAGGTTAACAAAAAAGAAAAAAAAAGTTTCGGAAAAAGGGCCACACCACAGCATATATGCTAGCATTTCTTACCATCTTTGCCTCCATCGGCCAATATCTCTATAAACCTGTCCCCAAAAAAGTACCTTCAATATTTCCTTTGGCATAGGATTGTTTTGGAATCCTGGGTGGTAAAAGTGTTGCAGAAAGATTAAATATGACATTAGATACAACAATTTTCTTTCAGTGGAATACTTCCACAACATCCAAACCAAATGGAACTTTTCCCTGAGGTTCATCAGTCTTTACACACCCAGGGAGTCATAGAACCAATACAATTTAATCAAAGAGGCAAAGGCTTCTATTACTGAATGTTCCTGAGACTAATACTAAAGATTTTATTTCTAAACATGTATGTGAAAGTTCCAAAGTTCAAAATGTTGGCCTTACAGAAACTATTACCTCTCATTTCTCACATAAGTTACTTTTCATCTCTAAACCTAAAAGTTCCTTGCTACCATATTCCCATAGCCAGAGGCCTTAGGAAATTTTTAGGGTTCTCAGTTTCTGAGTCACACTACCAGTTCCCTCCATTACTCTTTGGTTTATATACAGCTCTAGAGCTAGTCACAAATATCTAAGTATCTTTCCTTATTTAGACAACTTGCTTTTCGTTATAAAATCCATGTTCAACTATCATGAGTCATTAACATAGGTTATGGCTCTTCTGACAAATCAGGGCTTTCAGATGAATATTACAAAACCCACCTTGACCCCATCTCATATAATTGTGTTTCTGAGGTGGCTTATAGAGTCTTCACTTCAAAAGGCCTTTTTAGCACAAAATAAAGTAGTTCTTTATGTGCATTTTTTCCTGAATTTCTCCAGTCAGTCTCAGACTTCTGCAAGAGAGCTTGTCATGATCCTAGGTTTCATGGTTTCTATGATTGTTATGATACATCTTATCAGAGCACACATGAGAAAGATACAATGGTTTAAAAAACAATAAGTATGAAATTACAGTTTGGAGCTTTATAAAAAGAGAACTGCATTGGCGGAGGCAACAGAAACTAAACCCAGGTCACCCCTTCTCTCCTCAGACTCCAAACCAGTCTGCCATCACAGACACATCGGACTTTTCTTGGGGATCAGTTTCCAGATGGCTAAAGGTGCAAGGTCTGTGAAATCCTTCGGACAGCTCCAAATTACATCAACTGAAAAGAAACACTGGCTGTGATTCATGCATTCAGGACTCTCCATCACCTTTGGACCCCAGGACCTCTTCATGTGATTACAGACAAAAACACAGTCATGCGGTATATGAAGAAGCATGGAGGAGTACCTCATATGCAGGCTGGTAATGGTGGTTTGGGAGTTAGCTCTTTTGCATTTCTTAACTTTTTAAGTTCTTTTTTTTTTTTTTTTTTTTTTTTTTTTTTTTTATATTGATCTGTCAAAGCTTCTATATTAATTATTTTTTGTATGTTTCTTGAAGCTTTTCTCCCGGGCCTCTACTGACAATGGACATGTATCCAGTGAGACTAGCCCGATCAACAAATGTAAACTAATAAAATAAAAATAATAACTTCCAAGCATCTTACATTCTGTTAAAGCAAACCACAGTGGCAGACAAGCTGAGCATGACCAGGACACACCATTGTGAATGGAAATTTAATAATGTGTCTTCCAGAAATGTATATAATTGTGGGGGACACTTCAAATAGATCACCTCCTTTTAAAACAGAGAACTAAGCAAATGTTGTTCCAAGGATCATTACAAACAAGCCTGGAAATGGATGCATTTTCATTCCCTTTGAAGTGAATATGTGTTTTTGCAGTTTCAGTGCTTTCCACTGATATACAGAGTAACTCTGAAAATTCAAAAAGGATGCCTAAAAATAGTTGTAGTGACTGCTTTTGATCCAGGAAACATTGGTTCTCCCTTCTTATGGAAACTGACCGTGGCCAATTACAACAAGCTTCCTCACAAACTGAATCTACTCACACAAGACCGGGAAGTTTAATACACCCCAGGATCAATCAACTTTAACTGACTGCTTAGATGATTCAATTGTAATACTTTTTAGGCACTTATTTCACAAGTATGTGTAGCAGGTAGTAACTCAGGCAATACAGCCTGCCACTATAAAATCTTGTGTTAGTAAGTGGAAATGATTTTCTAGTTGGTGCCTAACCAAAAAAATCAAGGGGTATCAGGGAATCTGTACCACTGCTGCTCAAATATTTGTGTGAGTTACTTGTCTCTGGCCTCACATATTCCTCTATAAAGGCTCATCTTGCTATCATTAGAGGATGTCTGCCTATGGATTTTCATTCATACCTCTCAACTCTAAAGCTTTTCTCAGAATTTTTGTGTCATATTTTTGGTCCATTTTTTGATAAAATTGTTGTTTTTCAGCAAATCTTTACCAAATCATTTATTTTATTTATTTATTTACATTTGTTGACCGGGCTAATCTGGCTGGATACATATCTCTTTTCAGTAGAGGCCCGGGGAGAAAAGCTCCAACATGAGTACATTAATACATTCAAAATATTCTAAAAAAGACTAGTTTCACATTACAAAATAAGACATGAAAAAAAAATTATAAATCGTGAACAATGTAACGTTTCATTAGAGTGGAAGTAAAAAATAAACAAGTCTTAATGCTTTAGTAGGGTTCATGTGAAGTCAATCAAAAACTAAAACATTAGAACATTAGGAAACTTTTTATAGTGTTGTTCATAAGATATGGGAGGGTAATTGTTAAGGAAGCAAGAGAGAAGGAACCAGGGGAGGGGAGAGATGAAAAGTAGATTCAATCAGGCTTTGAGCAGGGGCAAAGCCAATGTATTTTAAGGTGGTCTCTAAGGTGTTTTTTAAATATTAGAGAGGATGAGAGTGAGGTGAGTGTATTAGGAAGTTTGTTCCAGATTCTACCCACAACATTGGAGAAGAGGGAATCGCCTGCTTTGTTATTAGAAGGGTTGCTGGCAATAAGAAGTTTATTAGCTGAGCGTAGTGTTGAAAGATTTTTATAAGGAGAGATCAGATTAGTAAGGATGGGAGTATTAGTAGGATGGTGCAGGATTTTTTGTGAAATCACAAGTTGATTGTATTGTAGTTGATTTTGTAGTTCTAACCATCTGAGTTGTTTAAGGTTGAGGCAGTGATGAGTTCTGTATGGAGAGCCAGTGGCAAATCTGGTTATGTTATTGTAGCTAGTTTCAAGTTTGGTGAGATTATGCTTTGATAGATTGGTGTAAATGGCAGAAGCATAGAATAGGGTGGAAGTAAGGTGAGTCTGGGCTATGGATTTCTTAGCTAGAGGTTATTCTATACAGGGAGCCTAATTTTTTTATTAAAAGTTTTTATAATATTATTAACATGGGCATTGAAGCTGAGGTTATGGTCAATAGTTATGCCAAGCAGTCGAGCAGTAGAATCAGGGGAAATGCAGGTTCCATTGTCAGAGGTAAAAGTGAAGTGGAACTGAGGAGATTTTATGGTGGGAGTAAAGAGTAGTAGCTTAGTTTTCTTAGGGTTAAGAAGAAGGCAGCGTTGTGTGAACCATTTTTCAACTGTGTTAAATACATTTTGTATAAGGGTGTGGAGAGAGGAAGAAGACTTGGCAGTACAGATAAGAGTAGAGTCATCAGCGTATTGTATACAGGTGGATTGTGGAAAAACAGTATGGAGATCATTAATAAAGATGGAGAAAAGACGAGGGCCTAGGATAGTACCTTGAAGAACTCCAGTGCTTACTGGGAAGGTATGTGGATAGATTATTGTCCCAGAGTACTGCTTGTTGTCTGTTTTCCAGATAAGATTTGAACCAAAGGATTGCTTGTGGGTCAAGAGATTGGGCTTTTAGCACATTGATAAGTAGGTTATGATTGACCATATCAAAGGCTTTGGAAAGGTCAATAAATAGAGCAGCTGAGAGACAGTTATTGTTACAATTCCTATTTATGCAATCAGTAAAAGTTAAAAGGGCAGAAGTAGTGCTATGAAAGGGCCTAAATCCATGTTGGCAGTTAGCAAGCAAGTTGTTTTGGAGAAGGTGCTGGAGTAGCTGATGGTGAATACATTTTTCCATAATTTTGGCTAGTGGGGAGAGTAGAGCAATAGGACGGTAGTTGGAGATTTCAGAAGATTTACCTCCTTTGTGCAAAGGGATTATATGAGAGAATTTCCATATAGAGGGGATGTAGGCTTCAGAGATGGATCTGTTTATCAGGATAGAAACAGGGTATGCTATGGCTTTGGCTGCAATTTGAAGGTATTCTGTTCTGTTTTTGAAGGAGTTTGCAAATAAAGGAGGCTGGTACAGGTTGCAAATGAAGGGAGGGAAAGGGACTGTTAGTGTGTTGTGTAGGAGTGGGGGACATGGGAAATAGAGTTTGAGTTAAAGTTTGAATAGTTTCAATGAAGTAATTGTTAAAGGCAATAGCTATTTGCAGAGGATTACTACCAGGAATAGAGCAGGGGGAAGGAGTTGTGGCATGTCCTGGTTTGAGAAGTTTATTAATGCCAGACCAGAATTTTTTAGGATTATTAGAGTGTGAATGTTGCAGGTGGGAGTAGTAGTTTTTTTTGTCTGAGATTATATCCTTTTTAACAGCATTTCTTAGTTGCTTAAAGTATAGATGATCTACAGAGCTTTTAGAGGTTCTCCATCTTGCCCATATTTTATTTTGTAGAAACATTTTTTCTTTGGTTTGTTTTATGAGCCAGGGGGCTATTTTTGTCCTGATTCTGGAGGAGCGGAAAGGAGCATGGTTATTTAGAATATGAAGGAAAGTAGAATTAAAGTAAGAGATTGCTTCATCTAGATTAAGTAGTTTTAGAGATGACCAGTAACATGCATTTAGTTCATTAATAAAGTTCTCAGCATGGAAATGGTTTTTAGAATGATAGGCAACAAAATTGTTCGTTTTTGGGCTATATTTCTTTTGTTTAGTGATAAAGGTTAGAATGTGATCACTAATGTCGTCAGGAAGAGATCCTACCTTATAGGTATCTGGGTGACTATTTATAAGGATCCAGTCAAGAGTAGTTTCTTTGCTACTTGGTTTGTGGATTCTAGTGGGGAATTTTATTATTTGATTGAAACCAAATAGATTAATATGGGTGTTAGGGGTGGGGGAATTACATAAGGTCCAGTCTATATTAAAATCGCCTAAGACAATTGTTTCTTGTGGTAAATGGGTAAAAAGGCTATTGAGAATGTTTTCTAGGGTGCTAATATTATTTCCTGGAGGGATGTAAGAGCAGATAATATAGAT
The DNA here is from genome assembly GCF_019279795.1 of Protopterus annectens. Taxonomy (NCBI): domain Eukaryota; kingdom Metazoa; phylum Chordata; order Ceratodontiformes; family Protopteridae; genus Protopterus; species Protopterus annectens. Next base: position 782,474,057 of record NC_056735.1, read on the forward strand.
TGCTTTAGAGCTATTCAATTGGAGTTTGATAGTAAGGGTCTCAGCATTGGTATTCGAGGGGAGTGATACATCATAGAGTGAAACCAGAAGATCAGATTTGAATAAGATAGCTACACCACCACCTTTTTTTGATGTACGGTCATATCTTAGTATATTATATCCAGGAGGGGTTATTTCTAGGTCATGAGTGGAAGGTTTTAGCCAAGTTTCAGTAAGGCAAAGGATATCAAATGGATAAACCTGAAGGAGAGCATGCAGTTGACTAATTTTGTTGTTAATGCTATGAATGTTAAGATGTGCTATACTGAGAGAGTTCTGAATTATTAAAGAAGAGGTAGCATTATTAAATGATGGATTCTGTAGATTGGTATTTGGTAAGGGTGGGCCAGGATTGGGATGAATATCTCCACCTGTTAAAATATTTATGGTTTGAATGGATGAAATCTTTAAGTATTTATAGTACTTGGGTGGGGTTAGCTTATTGGGGATGTAAGAAACATGAGTGTTCCTATGGAACTTGGGAAGCAAATAGGCTGAAGTAGAGGTAATGTTGCTATGATAAAGGCTGAGGGGATGTTTGATGGGGAGTGTTTGTAGATAGGTCACATTGTGCTTTAGAGTGCAGTGTTCATATGCAGTGAGTGAGTGGGTTAAGGATAGAAGTAGAAATAAGGAAGAGGAGACAAGAAAGTTTTTCAGAGAAGGTTTGAGAGAATGGGCCATTAGGGGGAGTGGAATAGAGAGGTTATATACAGGAGATAGGAAGCTGAAAGTGTAGATCAAAGGTAGGGAAAGTTAAATGTTAAGGTATAGAAAGATAGTCAGAAGAAAGGAGAGGGGAGTAGAAGATAAACTGAATAGGTGTAAAATAAGTGATTATAGTTACTGATTATGTGTAGAGGTATGTAAGGAGTAAGCTAAGGAGGGAAGTCAAGAGGAGTAGTTGTAGTTAAAGAGGTGGAGTAGAGAAGAGGAGGTAGGGGAGGAGTTGAGAATTATATGTTGAGGCTTATTGGATAGGTAGTAAAGTGGATGTAACTTGTTAGGTATAAGTGTAACAGCACTGGAGTGGGTGGGAATTGGGGGTAGGGTAGGGGAGCGGAGTGAGCCCGTAGGGCGAACGGAGCGGGAAACAGCAAGTAGTGAGGGAGACAATCAGTGAGCAAAGCAGCCCAGTTAAAAAAGCTAAGCAGGTGAGTAGCTTCAAGTTGAGCAGGTAAAGGTCAAGACAAAGGCAAAGAAGAGGAAAAATATATTGCTTACTAGTCTGCTAAGGGTAGAAGGTGATAGGAGTGCAGGTTAGGGGCAGAGGGTGAGAGTTTAGGGAATAGCTGGGGAACAGGGCAAGGGATGATAAAAATAGGAAAGAGTAGTGTAAAGAGCAAAGCTAGTATGAATGGAAAGAGGGTAAGGATTAGGCCTGGGTAGACTGACACCTAGAGTTCAGAGGTGGTATTACAACAGGTGACTAAGGGCAGAAAAATAACTATAGTTGGGAAGGGTAAGGTAGGCAGTATGGGAAGGAAGATCTTAGAAAATACTGGTCTTAGAGAGGAGTCTGGCTGCTAGTATTCCTGACACAGAGGCCAAAAAAATTAGTACACTTATAAAAACAGAGCTGAGAATAGCTATCAGCAAGGTCAAGTGGTAAGACGTACTTTGTAAAATGCTGCTCAAGCAGTAGTAAAGTATTGGGACAGCACAAAAAGTAGATCCAAATTGGCAAAGCTTGAAGTAGATGAGGGTATCCTTAATAGCCAGGGAGTTCCTTAGTTCAGAGTAGTGGATAGAGAGCTAGGAAGGTAGGAAGGTAAGGAGAGAGGGTGTTAATATAATGAGGCAAATAACAAGTAGCTCTAGTATGCAATAAGAGTAGATATTTCAACTGTTTAGGATAAGGAAAAGTACTACAAAACAACTAATATAATCATTAGAATAATAGTAATAATCAACTGTGAACATAAAACACCTGTACTACTAAGGCTAAGTTAAAACATTTAGACTGTCAGTAAAACAATCTCTAACATTGAAATGTCACACAGGTACAGGCCTAGAATATAATAAAATAAGAAGCTTAATAGTGGATATCAATATAAAGCAGTTTGCAATGGGTAATATTTTCCAAAAGTTATAAGAACAAACTTTAGCAATGGAGCCATTAACAGGTTACGAATGTCAAGAAAAAGAACAATCTCAAACAGCAGGTTATATAAGGTGAATGCTAGGGTTAGGCAGGTTCCCAAAAGCTCATAGCAGCCACTTGGTATATTAATAGTAAGTACCACAGAGGGTAGGCAAGATACCGCTTAACAGTAACTCTTTGTGCAATAGAGTATCTCCCATGCACTATAAATAAACAGACTGCTTACATTCCACTGATAGGAGTAAAAGTAATGGGTTCAGCTATGAATGTAGCAAAGGATGTCTTTCAATTAATCACCAGGATCAACAAATAAGCTAAACAGTTGTCAAGCAATGCTAGCTAATTTAGAGTTATGGGTAGGCACCATAGAGAATCATAAGAAGGTAACGCGCAGCGTATAGGAAGATAAGCTAAAGGGCAGGATATTATGAAAAATAAATCACACAACGGGGCTGTATATTAACTTGTTCGATATGCGTCTAAGATATTCTTAACATTTGTAGTGAATATCATGAGAAAAGGAAGAGATTTTGAGGGGCTTAGCAATGTAGACCATTAAATTATAGATGAGTGGACTAGTATATACCCAATGATGGAGCAAAGATTCACACTCCAAAGAACTGCACAACCACAGTCCACGTGGGAGATGCTATGAACCAAGTAGATGCTAACACTTTCCAAAACCTCATAGTCCAGGACCTAAACTAGATTCAATTGTTTCCTACACAGGTTGTACTAAAAACACATAGCCTTATAGGACAACGAACAGAACATGTGGTCGCCAGCATTTTTAAAGTCCCGGAGTCATTAAAGTGGTTGAACTGAATTGTTTCCTACACAGGTTGTACTAAAAACACGTTCCTTATATGACCATGAACAAAACATGTGGTCGCTAGCGTTTCTAAAGTCTTGGCGTCGCTAGTGTTTATAAAAACCTCATATTCCAGGACATTACATTAAACTTGATTGTATTCAACACAGGTTGTACTAAATACATGTTCCTTGGGAGGGAACTAATAAAACAAGTAGTCGCTAGCGTTTCTAAAATCCTTAAGCTAGGACAACAAAATCACCTTAAAGTGTATTCCAGACAAGACGTACAGAAAACACAAAGCGAGTCATTGCTAGCGTATATGCAGTCTAATTCAGAAACGAGACAGAATAAACACAATTCACTACTATACAACTTTAGAAAGAGCAGTCCTTTAAAAATGCAAAACACAATTAGCGGATTCCGCCGTTACAAAGTCCTTATCCTAGTTGTGCAAGGAGGAATTAACAAAAGTAATAAAATCCAGTAGTGATAACATCGAACGACAATACATGCAGTAAGCAAGACAACGCTGACAATAAATGGTACTTACAGTTCAGATGGTGGGTCTGGATCAGGAGCACACAGCAGCCAAGTAGAATAGCAAGTAGTAAAGGAAGGCACCACAAAGATCTACCCCTTAAATGCCCTAGGGCAGGATATGAGGTAGGGGGGGTGGTGACAGGGGACAGAGGGGGAAATAGGTAAGGGAGGGACAAGGACACTTAAGGAGAGTAAACAAAGAATGGGAGGAAGTAGTCGGGTAGCTTGGGAAACCAGTGATACCAGAGAGACACAAGCATAAAGTCCTAGCAGTGTCAGTAAAGGTAACTGAGAACACAGATCGATAGGCAAGAGTACAATGGTAAGGGGTAGGTGAGGAAAGGCAGACAAAAGTACAGTAGAGTAGGTTAGGAGAACAGGGGAGTAGTAGGTGTATTAAGGTCAAGGTCTGAAGGTGATTAACGTGGAATTAGAGGTAGAGGAACAAGTAGTGAGGGAGACAATCAGTGAGCAGAGCAGCCCAGTTAGAGAAGGTAAGCAGGTGAGTAGCTTCAAGTGTAGCAGGTAAAGGTCAAGACAAAGGCAAAGAAGAGGAAAAATATATTGCTTACTAGTCTGCTAAGGGTAGAAGGTGATAGGAGTGCAGGTTAGGGGCAGAGAGTGAGAGTTTAGGGAATAGCTGGGGAACGGGGCAAGGGAGGATAAAAATAGGAAAGAGTAGTGTAAAGAGCTAAGCTAGTACGAATGGAAAGACGGTAAGGATTAGGCCTGGGTATACTGACACCTAGAGTTCAGATGTGATATTACAACAGGCGACTAAGGGCAGAAAAAATAACTCTAGTTGGGAAGGGTAAGGTAGGCAGTATGGGAAGGAAGATTTTAGAAAATACTGGTCTTAGAGAGGAGTCTGGCTGCTAGTAATCCTGACACAGAGGCCAAAATAATTAGTACACTTATAAAAACAGAGCTGAGAATAGCTATCAGCAAGGTCAAGTGGTAAGACGTACTTTGTAAAATGCTGCTCAAGCAGTAGTAAAGTATTGGGACAGCACAAAAAGTAGATCCAAATTGGCAAAGCTTGAAGTAGATGAGGGTATCCTTAATAGCCAGGGAGTTCCTTAGTTCAGAGTAGTGGATAGAGAGCTAGGAAGGTAGGAAGGTAAGGAGAGAGGGTGTTAATATAATGAGGCAAATAACAAGTAGCTCTAGTATGCAATAAGAGTAGATATTTCAACTGTTTAGGATAAGGAAAAGTACTACAAAACAACTAATATAATCATTAGAATAATAGTAATAATCAACTGTGAACATAAAACACCTGTACTACTAAGGCTAAGTTAAAACATTTAGACTGTCAGTAAAACAATCTCTAACATTGAAATGTCACACAGGTACAGGCCTAGAATATAATAAAATAAGAAGCTTAACAGTGGATATCAATATAAAGCAGTTTGCAATGGGTAATATGTTCCAAAAGTTATAATAACAAACTTTAGCAATGGAGCCATTAACAGGTTACGAATGTCCAGAAAAAGAACAATCTCAAACAGCAGGTTATATAAGGTGAATGCTAGGGTTAGGCAGGTTCCCAAAAGCTCATAGCAGCCACTTGGTATATTAATAGTAAGTACCACAGAGGGTAGGCAAGATACCGCTTAACAGTAACTCTTTGTGCAATAGAGTATCTCCCATGCACTATAAATAAACAGACTGCTTACATTCCACTGATAGGAGTAAAAGTAATGGTTTCGGCTACGAATGTAGCAAAGGATGCCTTTCAATTAATCACCAGGATCAACAAATAAGCTAAACAGTTGTCAAGCAATGCTAGCTAATTTAGAGTTAGGGGTAGGCACCATAGAGAATCATAAGAAGGTAACGCGCAGCGTATAGGAAGATAAGCTAAAGGGCAGGATATTATGAAAAATAAATCACAAAACGGGGCTGTATATTCACTTGTTCGATATGCGTCTAAGATATTCTTAACATTTGTAGTGAATATCATGAGAAAAGGAAGAGATTTTGAGGGGCTTAGCAATGTAGACCATTAAATTATAGATGAGTGGACTAGTATATACCCAATGATGGAGCAAAGATTCACACTCCAAAGAACTGCACAACCACAGTCCACGTGGGAGATGCTATGAACCAAGTAGACGCTAACACTTTCCAAAACCTCATAGTCCAGGACCTAAACTAGATTCAATTGTTTCCTACACAGGTTGTACTAAAAACACATAGCCTTATAGGACAACGAACAGAACATGTGGTCGCCAGCATTTTTAAAGTCCCGGAGTCATTAAAGTGGTTGAACTGAATTGTTTCCTACACAGGTTGTACTAAAAACATGTTCCTTATATGACCATGAACAAAACATGTGGTCGCTAGCATTTCTAAAGTCTTGGCGTCGCTAGTGTTTATAAAAACCTCATATTCCAGGACATTACATTAAACTTGATTGTATTCAACACAGGTTGTACTAAATACACGTTCCTTGGGAGGGAACTAATAAAACAAGTAGTCGCTAGCGTTTCTAAAATCCTTAAGCTAGGACAACAAAATCACCTTAAAGTGTATTCCAGACAAGACGTACAGAAAACACAAAGTGAGTCATTGCTAGCGTATATGCAGTCTAATTCAGCAATGAGACAGAATAAACACAATTCACTACTATACAACTTTAGAAAGAGCAGTCATTTAAAAATGCAAAACACAATTAGCGGATTCCGCCGTTACAAAGTCCTTATCCTAGTTGTGCAAGGAGGAATTAACAAAAGTAATAAAATCCAGTAGTGATAACATTGAACGACAGTACATGCAGTAAGCAAGACAACGCTGACAATAAATGGTACTTACAGTTCAGATGGTGGGTCTGGATCAGGAGCACACAGCAGCCAAGTAGAATAGCAAGTAGTAAAGGAAGGCGCCACAAAGATCTACCCCTTATATGCCCTAGGGCAGGATATGAGGTAGGGGGGGTGGAGACAGGGGACAGAGGGGGAAACAGGTAAGGGAGAGACAAGGACACCTAAGGAGAGTAAACAAAGAATGGGAGGAAGTAGTCGGGTAGCTTGGGAAACCAGTGTTACCAGAGAGACACAAGCATAAAGTCCTAGCAGTGTCAGTAAAGGTAACTGAGAACACCGATCGATAGGCAAGAGTACAGTGGTAAGGGGTAGGTGAGGAAAGGCAGACAAAAGTACAGTAGAGTAGGTTAGGAGAACAGGGGAGTAGTAGGTGTATTAAGGTCAAGGTCTGAAGGTGATTAACGTGGAATTAGAGGTAGAGGAACAAGTAGTGAGGGAGACAATCAGTGAGCAGAGCATCCCAGTTAGAGAAGGTAAGCAGGTGAGTAGCTTCAAGTGTAGCAGGTAAAGGTCAAGACAAAGGCAAAGAAGAGGAAAAATATATTGCTTACTAGTCTGCTAAGGGTAGAAGGTGATAGGAGTGCAGGTTAGGGTCAGAGAGTGAGAGTTTAGGGAATAGCTGGGGAATGGGGCAAGGGAGGATAAAAATAGGAAAGAGTAATGTAAAGAGCTAAGCTAGTACGAATGGAAAGACGGTAAGGATTAGGCCTGGGTATACTGACACCTAGAGTTCAGATGTGATATTACAACAGGCGACTAAGGGCAGAAAAAATAACTCTAGTTGGGAAGGGTAAGGTAGGCAGTATGGGAAGGAAGATCTTAGAAAATACTGGTTTTAGAGAGGAGTCTGGCTGCTAGTATTCCTGACACAGAGGCCAAAAAAATTAGTACACTTATAAAAACAGAGCTGAGAATAGCTATCAGCAAGGTCTAGTGGTAAGACGTACTTTGTAAAATGCTGCTCAAGCAGTAGTAAAGTATTGGGACAGCACAAAAAGTAGATCCAAATTTGCAAAGCTTGAAGTAGATGAGGATATCCTTAATAGTCAGGGAGTTCCTTAGTTCAGAGTAGTGGATAGAGAGTTTGTAAAATGCTGCTCAAGCAGTAGTAAAGTATTGGGACAGCACAAAAAGTAGATCCAAATTGGCAAAGCTTGAAGTAGATGAGGGTATCCTTAATAGCCAGGGAGTTCCTTGGTTCAGAATAGTGGATAGAGAGTTTGTAAAATGCTGCTCAAGCAGTAGTAAAGTATTGGGACAGCACAAAAAGTAGATCCAAATTGGCAAAGCTTGAAGTAGAGTAAAAGCAGAAAATAATGACAGATATTTGAGTATCAAACTTTATACCCTTCGGAAAATACATTGTAATACAAAACATGCCATTCTATTAACTCTTGAAGTGTCTAAGAGTAATATTTAAAAAAATGTCCCTATTTTTGGTCAATTGCCCCTCCCCCCTTCCCATTATTTATGACTTTGTTCAGAATTCAGGAAATAAGAGGTTGAGATGTATGATCCCCTTCTTTCTTCTAATTGTTGTGAAACAGTTTTTTTTAAAAGGAGTTTTACACCTGGAACAGTCTCATAAACAGGTTGATCCTCCCTAGAATGTGTTGGAAAAATTGACTATGTAACTTTTTGAGCCTGCCCATCAAGCTGCTTTAAGGTTCCTGACTTGATAAACTGTACTCATCATTGCTCTGATATAATTTATCTGATATCTGCAAGAAGAGTATCTCAGCAGCAATCCACTGTCAGACTTAATTGCAGAGGTAACGTAGTATGACCTTATTTCTCCCTGAAACTGAATTATTCAAGCACTTCAGACTTATTCCTGTTGCCTTTCTTCTTCACCATTATTTATTTAAGTTATTATTCATTCCTAAAAAGTTTTTCTTTATTGTTAAACAAAATCCATTTCTTAAGCTACAGGAGCCATTTTTAAAATCACCTTGGTGTAGCTGCTTGTCTCATCGGGTGGAGTGCCCATACCTAAGCTTATTTTTTTAATCTACTTTTCCCTAGATCCACCTCAAGCCAAGCTCAAACTACTGGCCTGTGGAACTCTTTAACAGAACTGGGCAACCCCGGGATCAGTTTTATTTTCAAAATATACAGAAGGTATCCTCTGGACAAAATTGTTAATTGCTAGCCCTTGTATAATTTTCTATTTTTTTTTTACTAAAGCATTCCACCATGGATGTTAGCTTGCACCTCCCACAAAGTCCTGTACTTCCTAACAGCAGTATCCATTTGCATGCTGTTTAACTATTTTAAAGCCCTGCTGTTTTTTTACTATCACTAAACCCTTTCTCTTATAAATTCTGCTCTTCCTAAATCCCACATTCTTCTAGTAAAAGTGGTTTATTTTATTTTATTTCATAAGAAAGGTATGCAAAACAAGCAAGTCCAAAGGACCAACTGCTTTTCCTGATTGTTTCAGGATGTTAGCTGCCCCCCACCCCATTCTGTACTCCCTAACAGCAGCCTCCCTTTATATGCTGTTTAACTATTTGAAATCCCTGCTGTTTTCTACTATTACTAAACCCTTTCTCTTACAAATTCTGGTCTTCCTAAATCCCACATACTCCTTGGTAAAAGTGGTTTATTTTATTTCAATAAGTAAGGTATGCAAAACAAGCAGGCCCAGAGTACCTACTGCCTTTACTGATTGTTTCTGTAGACTTCCAGGTCTGTGCAATCAGGGCCAGCCCTTTTCATCATACTATTGGCTATCCACCACTTTTCTGGATTATTCTGTCCTCCCCCTCTCCCACAAGAACAATCACAGACTAACCTAGCTTTCTTAAGCTATGGGAAACATTTTAAATTCCCCTTTGTGTAGCTGCTTGTCTCGTTGGGTAGAGTGCCCATATCTAAGGTTATTTTTCACAAATGTAAGATTCTTTTTTACAAACACCTCTCAGTACCCATATTGATTTTGTTATGCTAGCTCCACAACTTAGAGAGTAAAATGTGTTTAAACTGAAAACAAAAACAAGCATTACTATATACGTGATAAGGAAGTGTAGTGCACCCCTAACTCAATAGCTTAATTCTGTGCAGAACGTGGCATTGTTGTTATTCTTTACCTCCATATCAGTTCTGCATTCCTCCAAACCAGTTTAAGGCGGTTGATAGTTTTTTTTTGCACTGCAAACTCACGCGTGCATGCTCCACTCACCTATCCTATCCCATTCCCACCCAACCCCACATCACTTTCATGTATCCTAACCAAACCACACCTCCCACATATCATCAACCTGTCACTGTCCTCCAAGTCTCAAGTCACTAAGCAATTAACTCCTCCCACCTCACAATTGTATATTATCATCCTAACCCCTATCTATTCCTTCCTCAGCTTCTCAAAGCCTTAACTACATTTTTTTCTCATCACCTCACTACTCATACCACCACTTCCTCCTCCACTAACCCCCCTCCTAAAACTCAATATTCAGACATGTTTCTCTTAACCATACTATTCATCCCATTACTGCTAACTACTCTCTTCCTAACAACACGTAACAACCCTCCCATAATCTACTTAAAATCCCCCATCTATCCTTTAAAAACCCACCTGTATCTGACCTCTCTCACTTCGACATAGCACCTCACATCTGCAACTCCACAAGTATTGAACTATTCTCATATAGATACCTCCACCATGCTAATCCCTCATTAATACCAGTAAAACAACCATCTATACCTCACAAAGATTTCCCCCTAAGTGCAAGTAAAAAATCTAATCTTCATTTATGTAGAGACATACACCCCAACCTTGGCCCTACTCTCACCCAACAAAACACAGTCATCAAAAACAATTCCCCCAAACCAACAATAAATCAAACCTCACCTCTAGTATCAAACATATCCAAAAACAGCTCTGACATCCTCTCGTAAATATAAACTTCAGAAATCTCTTAAATAAAATATATGAACTCCTGAACTCCATGCCATCCTATCACTATACACTCCTGACATTGATTTACTAACTGAAACCTGACGTAAACAACACATCAACAATAATGAAATCATTCCCCCTGGCTACAATATCCGCAGACAAGGCAGGACAACAAAATGAGATAAAGGAGTAGCAATTCTATATAAAGACATTCCTAATTTTGAAAAACTGCAGGTAAACATCCCAGATATTGATAATACAGAACTCTTAGCATCACGTCTAAAAATCAATAACAGCAAACATATTGCCTTACTAGCTGTGTACATACCACCAAATAACAACCCCTCCACAATAGAAAACCTTCACTCATGGGCCTTAGCCACATTTAGCCAAGAAACTATACTAGTTGGTGATTTCAATACTAAGTGCAAACCTACTCATTAGATAGCCCCCTCAAATCATACCAACCTACATGGTTTAAACCAATTGATTCATTCACCCACTAGAACTGACAAAATCAGCAACAAACAATCCATTCTTGACTGAACCCTGACTAACAAGCCCTCTCTAATCAACCTTTCAGACTGTCTACCTGACAGCCTAAGTGACCACCTACTAGCCTTCTTTCTAAGACACCGTAGCTCACTCACAAAACCGCAAATGTATAAACAAATAAGTAATACAAAAAAAATTCTCCATAGACACCTTTAAACAAATACTACTAAGCTGTAACTGGTCCCCATTAAAACACCTCCCACTAGATGCAGTGGTCAGTTATTTCAATAACATATTTCTTGATGTTCTAAATGCACTTGCCCTCATAAGACACATAAGAACAAAAACTAATAACTGCCCATGACTCTCTAAATAAAACAAACAGTTACTAAAACAAACAGAAAAACTCTGGTATCAACATATAACCAACAAATCAAAACCTTCTCTAGACACCTACCACCTAAGAAATGTCTGCAAAAAGCTAATCAGAGCTGATAAAAAACTGTACTATACAAAAATTCAGTCCAAGCATCAACACAATCCATACAAATTCTGGGCCTCCATCAATCAGCTTATCCACCCAGGCCACACCCCCTAACCCATCCCTGAATATAAAAGCACAGAAGAAGGCATAGCATCCTACTTTAACTCATTTTTCATAAACTCCATCCTCTCACTCATAAAAAAATAAATAAATAGCCTGCAACAAATCACCCTCCCTACTATCACTAATTCACCTACCTCTCTCTCTCTCTCTTAAACTCATCCAAACAAGTGCAAAAAAGAAACTGCTAAGACAACTGAAACCCACAACCCTTGCTGTTGACAAGCTACCAAATGACTACCTCAAATTAGCGGGTCTATATTAGAACATCAAAGTTTCATAACTTTGAATGTTCTAATATCGACCCCTAGTAACCGAAAACTGATAACATCAAAAATTCAGAACAGCGAATTTTTTCCTAGGGAAAAAGTTTGCTGTTCCAAAACACATATACACAACACAAACACACTAAACAAACAGCAATCCACACACATGCACCTAAAATCTTACATCTAACCCTACACTAAACTGTACATACACCACTATCTACCCATTTACCTTAACCCAAACCCTAACCCTAAGGTCTGTCACTATCGCACACACACCTCGTCCGCGCCCTAACCCTCACATCCACACATTCGCACACTTACCTGACCCGCGCCCTAACCCTAACTCAACTACCCCACCCTAACCCTCACGTCCACACAGTCGCACACTTACCTGAACCCGACCCGTAACTTTCCACCACAGTGCTGAAAATAGCAAAGCGACAGGAACAGACAACCAAATTCTTTCCCTAGGAAAGAATTTGGTTTTCTGAAACTTCGCTATTTACAGCTTTTGCTTATTAGGGGTTGATATTACAACATTCGAAGTTCTGAAACTTAGATGTTCTAATATAGACCCAAATTAGCAGCTGATGTAATCTGCTACCCAGTTTCAATACTGATCAATAGATCTGTCACAGAACAGCGTGTACCTAAAATCTGGAAAACCTCCTACGTAATGTTACTCCACAAAGGAGACTTCTCGCTAGAACTATCTAACTATAGGCCAATATCTATACTATAACCTCTTTGTAAAATCTTGGAAAAGTGCATTCACTCTCAACTAATGCAAGACTTAATTATCTAATAAGATCCTTTTCCCCACACAACATGGATTTCAACCAGGCCATAGTACCACCACGGCACTGCTCAAATTTACCTGTACTGTCAACCAACTGAAAAACAATGTCCAAATTGTTGCCTCAATATTTCTCGACATGTCAAAGACATTTGACACACTGTCCCATGAACAACTACATGAGATTGCATCACTTGACATATCTAGAAACACTCTCATTTGGTTCCAAAATTATCTATCTGACCACTATCAATTAGCCAAATGGCACAATGACCTCACTTCCCCACTTCCCATTACAGTAGGTGTTCCACAAGCCTCAATTCTTGGGCCTCTGTTCTTCGCAGTTCTGACCAATAATGTACACAAAGCTACTAACCTTGTTTCCATCATACAATATGCAGATGACTCCCCTGTCATCTGCACTACACCTACCCAAAATCAACTAGAAGACAATACTCAAAAATTTTATACTGCCATCAAGTCTTTCTTAGAAAAATACCAGCTCATCCTTAATCCCAACAAAGCCAGACTTGTACTGTTCCCTAACCAATGCCACAAAACAAACCCCCCCAACCATGATGTTACAATCACCTCATCCAATCACACTTTAACTAAACCCACCTCAGAGACCAAGCTACTAGGTATCACTCTACATGATAAGTTAAAATTTGACAAAGATATATCTCATGCCATCAGAAAGGCCAACTTTACTCTACGCTTCCCCTATATTTAGTAACCTCAAAAAATCAGACTTAAGCAAACTTGAATCATGCCACCATAAGATAACCAGATTTGCTGCTAACCTGCCCCACAGAACCCATCATTGTCTTGAAACAACTCAAATTGTTAGAGCTGCCCAACCTACAAACTCTAAACCAACTTACCATAGCCCATTCCATATAGTTTACCTACCCAATAAATGTACATCCCTAAAGGACCTACTACAAACCCACCTCAATAGCAGGACTCTATGATCCTCAAAAAAATGACTACTCAAAGTTATAAAATCCAACAATCTTGGAGACTCACTATATTTTAACTACGTAAGTAAATCATGGAACTCCACCCCCCCAGAACATGCTAAACATGGCAAACCTAACTCACTACAAAAAACTGCTAACGTCCCACCTAAATGACAACTGGTTTTGCTCTTGCTCCTCACCAAACTGAACCGTCACCCTCTGTCTTCCTATTATCCACTTTTACTTTATCTCTATGCTTACTGAATATCTTATTTACTTCCATCCTCACCCTATCTCTCCCTACTCTCCACTTTCAGTATATCTTTACTTGCTTACTGATCCCATGTGATTGTAACAACATTAAGCATAAATTACAGTACCAAACAGGTATATCTGAGATACTACTCCATTGTATATTAAGCTATTGTATCTCTGAGACACGACTCCACTTAATGATTTCTTGCTACTAACTGCGACTGTAAAAATATGTTTTACTATCTGATCCTGTTAGCCTTATTACTAATTTGAACTGTAATATGTTATTATTTGATTTATTACTATCATTTCTCTGATTGTTTCACTATTGTTTAAAATACTGACTATTAGATTGTTATTATGTGGAGCTTTTCTCCCCAGGCCTTCGCTGAAAATGGGCAATTTTACCCAGTCAGACTTCCCCGGTAAACAAATGTTAAATAAATAAATAAAATAATAAATATTGCAATATATGTCACATAATGAGGTATACCCCACCATATTTTCAATTTTTTTATCTTGAGATATTGTTACTCAATAACTTTAATTTTGTCATTCTTAGATTTACAGTATCAAGATTAAATATTTTTAGATCCTATATCCTTTACTTTCTCTTCTCTTTTTTGCAGGTTGTTATGAGTGGCATGGGAGATGAGCAGCTTGGATTCAGATCGGTATGCAGCACAACTGACCCATGTTTGCAGTGAGACAGATAGTTGAGAAGAAGCTAGAGATGAGGAAAGAGTCCAAATGGAAATTCCTAGACTTGGAGAAAGCATATGACAATGTCCCAAAGAAGCTGATCTGGGGAAGTACTGTGGTGGTTCGAAGTTCTAGAAACATTGGTAGAATTAGTGCAGGCTATATACAAGAACCCAATGACTCAAGTACGAACAGTGTTCGGCCTCACCGAGGGTTGTCAGTGGGAGTAGGTGTACACCAGGGTTCAGATCTGAGCCCACTGCTGTTTATACCGGTGATGGACTACATTAGTAAACAGGTAGACATGGACAGATCAACAAAAGTTTCTTTATGTCAACAATGTGGCATTACAGGCAGACATTGAGCAAGAACTTCAGCAAAGGATAGGGAATGGAATACAAAACTGAAGGCACATGGACGAAACTAAGCACAGATAAGACAATGGAAATGACAGCAGACTGGAGAAATCAGAAGAAACTAAGACCTGAGCTAGAAGAGGAGATAGTGGAACAGGTAAACAGCTTCAAGTATCTGGGAGTGGTGGTTAAGGACAAGGGAAATCTGAATGAAGAGGTCAAAGCTAGAATTAGAGGGGCTGCAGCCAACTGGCATAATATTTCAGGTATAGTCTATGACAGAAGAATGCCAAAGAAGCTGAAAAGTAAGATGTATGAGACAGTGGTGCAATTAGTATTACTGCATGGTACAAAAACCTGGGCAGGAAAGACAGAGAAGATAAAGAAGCTAGAGGTGATGGAAATTAAGTGCCTGAGAAGGGTGGTAGGATGCACACTGTGGGACAGATGAATAAATGACGACATAAGAGCAGAAGTCAAAGTAGCTCCAGTTGCAGAAAAGATCAAAGAGAGCAGATTGCAGTGATTCAGACATGTGTAGAAAAGTAGAAAATCTGGTGAAGAAGATTTGGGACAGACAGGAAGAAGGTAAGAGGAAATGAGGACGTCCAACAAAGAGGTGGATGGAGTGTGTAAAAGAAGATCTGTGACAGTCAGGCATGAGTGTTGAAGGCAGGAGTGTGGCACTGAATCAACAGAGATTGTGACAGTTAAAATGATACCCCAACACCACATAGAAAATGTCAAAAGGGGGGCTGATGATGATGATGATGATGAGTGGCATGCATTTTTATTTTACCACAGTCTTCCTTCAGCTGTGCACATTTCTACTGTTTTAGTTCGTTACAAGTTAGATCAAGTATTTCCCAAAATGATTATATATATTTAGAACAGCTCCTATTATTTCATTAAGAAAGATGCAATCATCTATGGATAATGTGAACCGTGCTTTCAATGTACTGTAGTCAGATTTTCTCTGTAATTCTTCTCTTATTTGATCACACTCTGAGGTTACTAATATACACAATCCAGGAGATAATGAATAACTTTGTCTCTTCCCTGATCCTGATTGTTTAAATGCAATTATTTTGTACAGGATGATTCATTAAAATATCTGTTTCGTGGCTTCATGAATTAAGTTGCTCCAATTTTTTAATTTTCTCAATTTTTTCTAATGCTTTCTGTAAAAAATTCCTTTCTATGTTTATATTAAAAAAGCACTATAGTTGTTTTGCTATCTCCTGTTTCCTCATACATAAAAAAAGAACTGTTATAGTGCTTAACAAGTGCAAGCACCATGACTTCATTTTTTTTCTAATTCCTTGTGTTTGTGTTGAATCAGTTTATGTAAAATAATAGCTAAACCCATTGCCTGTATTTTTGCAATTATTTGCTCTTATTTGTATCCAAATTTAATAGTGATATATGTCTATAATTTCTTGGCTCACTTTTCTTTTGCCAAAATATGACTGTCTTTTTCTTGCTATTGTCTGTATATTTTGTTTCCCTGAACTTTATTAATATGATTACTAATTCTTCATATGATTTTTCATCCTCATTTATAAAATTCCACTGGAAATATGTCACATCTGAATGCCTTTCTTGGTTTTAGTCTATTATAGGATCATAGGAGTTTACTAGACTAATGGTCCTGGTGCTCTTAGCAAGCCTAGCCAAGAGTTTATCCCCAAAAAGAAACCTCAGTCAGCACTTGTTGCCCCTGTCAATGAAGGACAAAGGTGGAACCCCTGGGACAAATTTTTGGTTTCCCATCCACTCATCAAGGTTGCGCATGAAGAGGGTCAGCAAGGTACTCTGTTTGACATGTATGGGAAGTCTGTTCCAGAGATGGGGCAGCTTCTGGGAGACAAACCTGTCCCTCCAGCAGGTTTTGTTGATGTCACATATTAGATTCAGGCCTTTTGAGTGGGTAATGTACAAGGAGTCAGACTTATGGATATGGAGCATCTCTAGTACGGCAGGGTTCGAGATTGCCTTGTAGGCAAGACACAGATCACCTCTGAGCAATATGTATGATACCAAGTGGAGAAATAGTGATTTGAGCCTGTCCACATAAGACATGTGTTGGAGGCCATGGATTCTCTTTGTGAGGTATTTCTGTAGCCTTTCCAGTTGGTGCAGATGTTTGGAGTGGTACATACTAAACGGGGTGTTATACTCAATTATTGGTCTAATGAGGAAGGAGTATAGTGATGTAATAACCTCCTTTTTTCTGGATGCAATTCCTTTCCTTATGAGAAGAACCAAGTAAAAGTTTTTTCTGACCACTGCCACTACATGATGGTTGAATGTGAGATTATTAACCTGAGTATCCAGGTCTCTCATCATAGGTTGTGTGTTTAGGGGGTTGCCATTGATGTGGTAATCAGTAGGGCCATGTTTCTGCCAAATGATATGATGATAAATTTTTTTGCCTTTAGCTTGAGGCCATGACTTTGGCACCAGTCATTAGCTGCTATGAGACCCTCTTGCAGTATAACATCATTTGGGGAGTTAATGACAGCACCCAACTTACAGTTTTCTGCAAACTTAGTCAGCCACAGGCCTTTTTGTCTTTGCCTGAACCTTTGAGAAGTAGATGCCAAAGAGTAGGGGTCCCAGGACAAATTCCTGTGGAAGTCCACTAGTGACAGGTCTGCTATTGAAGGTGGAGGTGCCTGTTTTGACCTTGAGGATCCTATCGGTGAGTTAGTTGGCCACCCACCTAATGAGATCACCAAGTTGTTTTAGCTTTTCGATGATGACCGAGTGGGGTATTATGTCAAAGGCCTTGACCAAGTCACAGTAAGCTTTATGTACTGACTTTCCCTCATCCAGTGCCTTAGTGACTGTCTCAAAGAAGTCAACAAACAGGTTCAACATGCAAGATCTGCACTTGACAGATCCAAATTAGGTGAGGTCAAATGCTTCGAGATTGCCTATGTCTGTGTTTATGAGATCCATAATAATACACTCCATGGCTTTACACATCAGACTTGCCAAGATAATGGGGTGATAGTTTCCAGAGTCAGTAGTGGTACCACCTTTGTGCAAGGGGATGACAATGGCAGTTCTCCATTCTGCTGGAATGAAGCCTGTACTTAGGCTTTGGTTGAATAGGATGCTCAATGACAAAGTCAGTTTTTGCTGGAGATGGTGCAGAATACATGGAAGCTGTGTTCTTTGCCTTGGATAGAGCCTTTAACACTTGATCTATGGAGATGTCAGGTGCAGGAAAGGTATTGGATATGTCAAAAGGGCCTTTGGGGGGGACAGGAGGTGAAGCTTGCACTGATCCTATCTGCTAGCAGGTTGGCTAAGTCACCAGAATCAGTGTAAGTGATACTGTTATATAGTAATTTGGAACAAACCTGGGCCATGCCATGGAGTTTCCTGACGTAACTGAAGAAGGCTTTGTGGTTTACCTTTATTTCGGAGGCTAGTTTTGATTCATAATTAGCTTTGGAGATTTTCACTAGTGATCTAATTTTCTTGTTGAGGCTAAGGAGGGAGTTTTTCCAATGTGGAATTTGTTCCTTTTTACCCATGGACAACAGTTTCTTCCTTTTGTTGTAAAGCTTGTTGAAGAGGATGTCCACAAAATAGGCTTGTGTTTCCTTGAGGGTCAAGTTTTAGTTGTGTTGGGTATGGCTGAGTCCATTCAGTTGTACAGGTGCTTGCATACTGCATTAACATACTGTTTAGCATAGTTGTCTGCAATGCATCCTCTGAGGGGGGCGGTGGTGTGAAGTTACAGATACCCTCTCTGACGAGGTTGAAGTCAGCTTTTGAGAAGTTATTTAGCTTGATCACGGCTGGGGGGTGTTGGGTGAGACAGAAACTTTGAATAAGGCAGTCCAATGATCTGATCTCACCAGGGAAGAACATACTATGGGAGTGGTGCAGCGGACATCCATGTTGATGAGAACCAAGTCCAGGATGTTATCTCCCCTTGTGGGGGATGAGCTGGTCTAGTGCATTATAACTGATGAAGTAAAGGAATCATTAAGTGAGTGTATTAGCGCAGGAATAGTTCACCTAGTACCTTGATGGAGTCAAGTAGATCCAGGTAAGAGGAGTGGGTCATTAACTACATTTTGAAATGATGCTAAACTAATATCTGTGTCTACCTTTTAAATATTTTCCTATAATAAAACTGATCTGTTAGTGTTTTTATAATGATACTTGCATATCTTATTCTTTACCTTGCTAACCTATAATACTTTTAAAATTTCCTAAAGCTTTCTCTTAGATCTAAGCATTTGTTCAGTATATGGCTATTTCGTCCATTAGTTCTTTGACCATGCGTTATTTTTTTTTCTGATTAGACGTCATTGCTAAATGCTTACATTCTCTTTTACTTACAAACTCCAAATGTCTCCTAAAGATATGGTTTCTACCTCTACTGCAGTTAATGTCATCTGCACAAGTTCACTTTATTTATTTATTTTTCTGTACTATTGCCTCAAATCCTGTATCATTTTATGTCATGTTTGTATTGAATCAATCTTAATTTTCTTAAGCATTTAAAAAAATTTTCATTCTTTTTCCACAAACAATTTTTTATCTGACCTTATTCTTTATATGAATTATGTTGTATCATTGTATCTATATTTCAGATTTGTCCATGAAGTTGTCAGTTATTGGTCAATTTATTTCATTCCTTTTTTTATGTACCATGATTCCTCTTTATTTATAGTATGCCTACCACTATATACCTCATTGTATACACTTCTTAATGTACTTCCCTTTTTGAAATGGCATGGTCTGATGTATATCTCCTATATCAAAATCCATTATTGAACTTGTTAGTTTGTTAGGTTTTCTTTTATTATGAAAATATTGATTCTATTATGTTGTGCAAAAATATTTTTGTAAATGAAGTTTGGAACAGACAGATTTGTCACAGGACAGGGGGGTAGATATTATAGGAAGGGAGGTAGGTAGGAGGTTTAGTTAAGGAAGTTAGAAGGAGAGCAGGCAAGAAAGGTTTAAGTAGTGTGAGGAAGGGAGGATGTAAGGTAAGGAAGGGGAGGGTCTTTAGGTCTTTTAAGGCAGGGAATTGACTGTTTAGATCCACATTTTGGCGTGATTTTGTTGAAGAAGGATCACGTCTTAGATTACCTGAGGTGGTGGCTATTTTACTGAACGAAAGGTGAGTACAGTTTCCCTGGGTTGATTATGCCTTTTTTTTTTTTTTTTTTTTTTTTTAAGATATAACTCAGGCAGAACAGAGTTTACTATAGGGATCATCATAGTACATTTGGGCATGTGACACATCAGAGTTTACTATAGAGATTATGCACTATTTACAGTAAAGATAATAAACAATAGGAAGGCGGAATATTTAGAGCACCATAGTACATTTGGCATTTGCTCATATATCTGTATGTCTGACAAGCTTTGAGCTGGTAGGTAGTTAACTGGTGAGGGGTAGGAGGGTTTCCAGGATTCAGAAATCAATGGCATGTCAGTACTTTGCCTGTCTACAGTCGCATTGCCGTTCATGGCTGGTTTACCGATGCAGGGCTCGGTGTAAGTGTTGCCTCTTGTTTTTCCTTCTCCTAGTCCCTTTCTCGCTATTTAGTTTCTGCAGATACCAGATGAGGTGTCTTGTTGGTGATTGAGGTGAGATGGTAAAGAGTCCGGGTTTCCTGATGGTAGGCTCATGCTATCCGTGGTAGTGGCGCCTGTGGTAATTCTGTCTTGTGGTGTGGGACTGCTTCAGTATACGCCGTTGTTGGGTACAATGCCTCAGCTTATGGTTTTCGTTCTTCGGCTTCTCTTTGGGGGGGGTGCGGACTTGCAGTCAGTGTGTTTGTGGTGACTTTGCTTGCTAGGCAGACATGCCATGCATTGCACGATATGTGCTGGTAGTCAGTGGGCCAGACAGTAACAGCACAGGGGTTCGTGGGCTTACTGTAATGGTTGTTTCGTACATGCAAGGTAGCGCCTGCATTGTCTCGGCCAGAATGTATGAAAAAGAAGAAGAAACAGGCTTGCAGTCAGGAGTCAGGTTACTTTCACTGGAGGAATACCGCCGGTGGAGGACAGAATGCTAAGACTACAGGATAAAAAAAAGAAAGTGAAGGAACGAGGAAATGGCTGTTTGACTGCTGGCCTGGAAGGGGAGCCTCATGGTGCAGGTTGCAATTGCCAGAGGAAGCTGCTGGTGCCAGGTACTAGCAGGATACATAAAAAAATAAATAATTAAATGGTGAGTCTTTCTTGACCAACATCTGTGTTGATCTTTTTCTCTAGAACAGAAAAGAGTCAGACATTTGTGTACATGGAGAAGATAAACTTCTGCAGCTATTATGAGTTTTCTTAAAAAATAGAATCTCAGATCGGTTGTCTGCCACTGACTGCTCCATAGGAAAGAAAGTCACAAATTTGGACTATTAGATGACTTTCTGACCAATCTATTTACTTTTAAACATTAATCTGAAAGTAGATATTTTAGTGAATATGACCTCAAGGCAAAATAGCAAGCACTGCAATGCTTTTCAGCACTGCATCACCTGAGTTAGCAGATTTGTGTTACTCTGACTGCAGTTTAAGCAGTCCTGGTTTGACACTTGGCAGAGCTGTCTCTTGGGGATGTCAGACCCATGTTGGTGAACAAGGTTTCTGTGCATTGCCAGCTTGATAGTGTCCTGGTTATCTTTGGTAGGGCTATACACTTTATTGCAGTACTGTTATTGCAAGTACTGGAGGTAGGTTTGCAATATAAAAAAAAAAGCGAGAAGTGTACATGGTGGTTTTGCATTGGATGGGAAAGATAGTGAAGGAAAAGGACTTTCTAAAAGGACTGGAGGCTGGATTACTGCACGGCAGTTTCAGCTTGGTGCATGTTAGTGGGTGTTGTGTGTGTTTTTTTTCTCTCCATTATTGGCTTACAGTTCTTCTGTCATTTCAGGTTTCGAGGTGCAACATGGCAGATATCCAGGCATTGCAGCAGAGGTGGGTAAGCATCATAGCCTAAGCAGAGGACCTGTTCCAGGAGATGCTGAATGGGGACACAACGACTGCTGCATGCAGGGCCCCAACACTCGGAAGAGACAACAGATGGTGAAGGGTAAACAAGCAACTAGAAGCAAGAGATCATGCCAGATGCAACCAGCTGAGGAGAGATCAGCGGAGGTCATGACATCTGAGTCAGCGCTTGCTGCTCCCACAGGTAACGATCCTGCAGTTCTTGTTGGAGGGAGGCTGAAGTGGTGGTAGCAGAGAGGGGGGGTCAGAGATTGGGTGACAGGGTTAGTGGACTGCCTAGGTTTTTGCAGGATTCTAGTGGTGTCGGCGGGGGTCTTCAGGCCTTGGTGGGCCAGGATTTTAGCATGGATTGTAGTCTTTCATCGCTAAAGGGAGCAATCAACCCTTGTGTAGAGGAGGAAGAGTCAGACTCTGGGACACGACCAGGGGATTGGTTGACTATGCAGGTGCTAGGACAGGAGGGTTCAGCAGTTGTCTTGACTCCTCACATACCTCTTACAGTGAAGGAGAAGATCTGGAAGGTTGAGTATGTGGACATTTTCAAGTTAATAGATGCAGATGGTGTTCAGCATCTGATGGAACCCAAGAAGTCGAACAGGAAGGATCTGTCGACAGCCTTGGCTGTCCTTGGTTGCAGGCGTGTGGAGAAGCTGTGGCAGAGATCTTGGCAGAATTGGGTTTTGGGGTTGTATATTACATGGCGGTATGGTTGGAAAGGAAAAGTAGTTTGGCCCTTTCACTTTTGGCTTATTTTTTGATAATACGGGAGGCACAAAGGTTATGGCCAGGTAACACTTTCCTCTGGTATGATCAGAAATGATGCTAGAGGAAGGCATTTGATAGGGCCATGTGATGTGAGGTAAGACACCCAGATATATGGCTGTCCATCATGATGGGCAGTTTTGGTGGAGGCAATTGAGGGAATAAATTCACAGAGGGGGATATCGGACTATGTTGGGCTTTCAACATGGGGAGATGTGATTGGACAGTGTGCAGATTCTCCCATGCTTGTTCAAAGTGTATGGGTGGGCACTCAGTGGTGCACTACTGTAAGGGTGAGAGCCAGTTTGGGGGTCAGACAACATCCTTCCCTGGGCAGAGAGGATTAAGTGGATCTTCTGGGGGGTTGCAAGGATTATGGAGTAGGGCCATTTTTTTGTGACCAGAGGGGAGGGGCCTTTTGGGGGAGAAGCAGATGCCCAGGAGACTCATTCACCTCTTAAAGTGAATGTCCCATGGAATCTGCTATAACAGTATGCACAGCTGGCAGTGGCTTGGGAAATGATTGAGGGTTTCACGAGGATGATTTCGATTAAGTCAGGATTGGTTGGGGATGGTAAGGTTGGAAGAATTTGAAGTCAGTGCAGGGGAGGGAAGACATTTTGGGGGCTTTGGTTGGGAAGGAGTGTCAGGTGGGCAGGTTACTAGGCCCCTCTGATAGTCCTTCATTTACCCATTTCAAGATGTCCCCCTTGGGTTTGGTACCCAAAAGAGACCAGGTGAGTTCTGTTTGATACACCATTTATCTTACCCATAGGGGAAGCCTGTCAATGACTTTATCCCTGGGGAGGAGGTTAGGGTTACTTATGTGTCGTTAGATGACGCGGTCCACATTATTAGGAATTTTCAGGATCCTTGACTAGTGAAGCTGGACATTGAGTCTGCCTTTTACCTTTTACTGGTGTAGGAAGAAGACTGGCCATTGTTGGGCATAGGAGTTTGGGAGAAGTTTTATTTTGACATGGCTGTGCCGATAGGATGTGCAGTGGCTTGTTCTACATTTGAAAACTTTAGTACAGCCTTACATTGCATATGGCAATAGCAGGTGAAGGAGCAGAGGACAGTACATTACTTAGATGACTTATTACTAGTGGGCAAAGGGAAAGAAGGGGTGGCTATAGCACTGCATGAGTTTTTGGGATGTGTGAGGAGTTAGGTGTACTATTGGCTACTCATAAGTTGTAGGGCCTGTTGAAGGTTTTAGACTTTTTAGGGTTAAGTGTGGATGTGGGTCTAGGATTATTTCATGTGCCGAGAGCGAAGGTAGCTAGGCCACAAGAGAAAATAGAATGGATGAAGTCTTGGGATAAGGTTCAGGTGAGGGATGCTATGATGTCGTTGGGGTTGTTGAATTTTATTTGTAGGGCAGTGCATTCAGGCTGGATGTTTTGCAGATTGGTGGCATTTCTTTTGAAAGGGGGTAAAGGTAAGCACCATTGGGTGAGAGCTACTAAGTTGACATGTGAGGACTTAACCTTGTGGCTACAGTTTTTACAGCAGTTTAATGGAGTCAAGTTTTGGCAGACAGATTGGGTAGGTCAGGATGAACTGCAGCTGTTTACAGATGCAGATGGGAGCCTGGGTATGGGATCATTCTTTGTGGGCCAATGGTTTGCAGTGCCATGGCTGGGTCAATGGCCAGATGAATGGAAGCGGGATGTTGCTTTTTTGGAACTGATGCCAATTTGTGCGGTGTAGGTGGTGTGGCAGGATTGTTTGAGGGGTAGGTGGGTTGTGTTTAACTCAGACAATATTACAGTTGTGAGAGTTTTACAAGCTAAGGTGGATAAATCTGAACATTTGTTGAGGATATTTCGTAAACTAGTGCTGGAGAGCTTGTTGATTCATTTTTCTTTTACAGGGGTACATATCCCAGGGGTGAAGAATGAAATTGCTAACAGCCTGTCTTGTTTTCAGTTTTCCAGGTTTTGGCAGCTGGATCCGATGGCAGCAGGGGATTCCAAAGTGGTACCAGAGGAAGTTTAGCAGATTGGGCAGCAGTGATTATCAGGTTGCAGTCATGGGTGGTGTCTACCAGGAAGGCTTATGGTAGGGCTTTACATGATGTTGACAGTTTTGTTTGTCAGCTGGCATAGGAGGAATGTGTGTGGTTGGAAGATCTGCTGTTGAGATATTTAGCAGTGATGAGGGCTCAGGGCAAGGTGGTGAGGTCAGTGAGTGTGGTTTTGGCAGCAATTGGGGTGTTTGCCTGGATGGCAAGACTGGAGGATTTTACTAAATCCTGGATAGTTGGTCGAGTGTTGAAAGGATGGTGCAGGGAGGAAGGCCTGGATATGGATAAGCAATGGCCATTGATGAGGAGAATTTTAAAGGTGTTGTTGCAGGGTTTGGGTATGATTTTTTGGTGATTCAGAAGACTATGTTGTGTGGGTAACACTGAGTGTTTGAATGTACTTTGAAGCTTTTCAAGTGTCGGAGTTGTTGGGATCAATGGTATGGGATGATGTTATGATGGTGCCCGGGGCAGTTCATATTAGGCTAAGGTCATCAAACACTGATCGAGTGGGGAAAGGGGCAACAATAGTTCTGGGGGAAGAGAGGTGGGAGTTGATGTGCCTGGCAGCATGGGGAAGGAGATTGTGGGTGGTTCAAGAAAGTAGATCTTATGACCTAGTTTTCAGGTCTGTAAGAGGTAGGGCATTAACTGAGGGGCAGGTGAATTTAGTCATGAGACGGGCAATTTGTAGTATGGGCCTGGAAGGAGATACATTTACTACTCATTCTTTTCATATGGGTAGGGAGTCAGATCTGGCAAAAGGGGGTAGCTCAGTTGAGGTTATTAAAAGGGTGGGGTGCTGGTCTTCCAATGCTTTTTTGGGTTATGGTAGATGAGGGCGGCTGTTTTTATTCCACTGTTAACAAATGTTTATTTTTTTTTAGGGAAAAGGATTAACATCTTGGGCCACTCTTATGTGTCTTGCGCAGCAAGGCAGACTGCGGTTAGGTCTAATGACACTGATCTGGGATTACATCGATTCATTTGGAAGGTTATCTGGTATGGCAATAGATGGCTGAAGTGGAATCAGTTGCTGCAGGTATTTATGATGTTGCAGAGTCAACTGGGGGTGCCTCAAATGTTGTTGGTGCACTTAGCAGGTAATGATCTGGGTGTGACACCAAAGCGGCAGTTAGTATATCAAATATGTGAGGATTTTTTGGCTTTAAGGAAGATTTATCCATCGGTATGTTTGGTATGGTTAGAGATTATTCCTTGGTTAGAGTTGAGGGAGGCTAGAAAGATTTCTGCAATTGAGAGGGCGTGGAAGTTTGTAAACTTTACGCTATCAAAGCAGTTGGGGGGATGGGGGTGAGTACTTTATGGCACAAGAAGTTTGCTGATAGGGATCCTATGTGTTTCAGACAGATGGAGTTTACCTTAGTGATTTTGGACTAGACTTACTTAACTTAAATCTGGGGTTGTTTTTGGAGGGTTTGGTTAGGGATTGGATGGAATGAGAGGGAATAGCCTGTTAGGCTGGTGGGTGGAGAAGAGGGACAGGCTTGCCCCTCTTTTGTTCCCCCTCTGGTGGATAATTTGTGGAAGAATTTTGTAGTGATGGAAGAGTGTCAGTGGATGCTGTTTGGACTTGGTGGTTTGGTTTGGAAAGGATGTGTTGGTGAGCGGTGGAATGCTACCTTGAAGGTGTGAAGATAAGCGAGCAAATGGGGATGCTGCTTATTCCCAAGGGTGAGTGGTGGTATGCTGCCTTTACAGATGATCATTTTATGTTTTCGCTTTCCATTGAAATGAAGTTATGTTTAATAAAGTTGATGCATTTATGATTATGTTCAAGCAATAAAGGTCGTCAAAAGTCTTTTGGTGTTTAGTTGATTAATTAAAGTGGAATGTGACAACTGTATATTGTCTAGTATATTTAAATTTTTATATGTCTCTCCAGTCTCCTTTAGTCATTTCTCCCTTAAACATGGTTTGCTTAAATATGATATTCTTTTACTGAGCATTCTGTCATTTTCATAGAGCAAGGTTAACTTAAAATCTCCAGCCTCCTAGACAGTTGTTTCCACTATGAGTCATCAAAATTCAAAGTGCTAAGGATCAGAATCCTCAAACAACATGCCCTGAAAAAGCAGACAAAAAAAATCACTTAAGTGCTTTTTGCAGGGGATAAGTCCCCCTGCACCCCTAATATGGACAGCAATCCCCTACACCCCTCACACATTAAATACTAACTAAATAATCACACCAACCTAAGAAGAGGGGAATTCCCTCAGGAATTCCCTCAAAAGGGCATCAGTGGCAGCAGAACTCACTGACAGTGATTTCCTATAAAGGAATAACAGTCTTCATGGGGCTAAACTTTGGGTAAATGACACTCAAAAGTGTAAACGTCTTCCAACCATATGTTACTCTAGTTATTTTACCTGTTTTTAAAGAACTTCTTAAAATACTCTGGATCATTTCTATTAGGAGTTTGTAAACTGTCTGGCCATCATTTATTACCCTTTATTGTTGCATACCAAATTATCCTCCTCCCATCTTCAACATTAATTACTTATTATGGTAGTATTCCTAATATTTTCTTACAAAGATTTCCAATCTTTTGTTTGCACCACAGGTTTTATTTCTACCTAATGCAATCTTATATTGCTTTATTCTTAAACTTTCTATATGTTGAGCCTTTCATTTTGTTTTAATTTTGTTTATTGATGACCATATTACATGCACATACCCTCTTTTTGGTTTTGAAAGCATTTTCTTTATTTTTATAAGCAGTTGCATCACCTATACTGTATTAAATGCATACAATGTATTTACAATTACTTAAATGACTTACATTGTTTACCCCTTTCCCATCTTTCTCTCAAGCTCTTCCAAGCTCATTTCTACAAGCTGACAGCTCATAAAATGCTATTCAATTAAAACACCTGTGCTTGATCCACTGTTCTTCTTTGATACAACCAACCTTCCTCAGCTCTCAGTAGTATTCCTTTCTATTAAAATGCTCATATTTTGTAATTAGTTTTACATATCTGTCACAACCAAACATTTCCAACAGGCAATAATCACTTTTCCCTGTTGACATCTATGCAAATATGTAAAATATTAATGTCTGTTGAATGCCGTCTGATTAATTCGTATTGTTGTACTTCTTATCCATCTCACCCTCTCATATACAAAATCTTAATATTAGGGATGCCTTATTATTTATACATGCCTTTGTTCTATTTCATTTCTCCTTTTCATGTTCTACGTATATGTACATACCCATTTTAATTTTGTTTTCTATGGCATATATTTAAAATAAAGTTTAACAAATTGAGTGCTAAATGAAATATTTTTGTTTCTTTCATTAAATCTATATAAATACGGCTGACCTATATAAAAGATAGCTACATTCTAGCAATTAGCATAAATACAATATTCAACAATTTTAATCATTTATATTCAACTTGAGGTACACAACTACACATTTTAAATAACTTCATTATTGTAAAGACATTTCATAAACGTTAATGCAGTCAACCTGTCATAACAAATTTTATTAGTCTAAGAACTCCCAAAATCTCTATTGTAATATTTAGATGATCATTTTTATTAATGAATAAAACAGCAATTGAGATGACAAGTTCACTGATAAAAGTCATCTCCTTCATTCTGAAGACTTACAGAATGTTCTTAGCAGGCATCTAAAATGGTGCTAAGCAAGCATTCACAGATCCAAATTAGTAACCCTTCTTTAATTTTATTAATTTGGGCGTTAATCTTTTTATGATGTATTTCATTTATTCAAACATTGTTTTTCTCACTTTATTAATAACAGTACAAATTAAATCTTAGAATGTAAGTGTATCCATGAAGGCGATTCACCCTTGAAATACCTGTAAAGCTATGAACTGTGAAAGTAGATGGCTGTAGCATATGAGTAATGCAAACATATTTCTGCACATCACTCACATATTGCTGTATCACTGTATTCCTGTTTGCACACTTTTTGTTTCAGGATTTAACCATTTTAAGCCATAAGATGGTGCATATCTTTTAGCTTACTCCAAACATTTGATCAAGCTAAATACAAGTGCAGAAACTGAAACAAATTTTAACAAAATGCTTCACATGCAGAGCACCAACTAAGAATCAGATCCTCCTTATACTACATAAATTATGCTTCATAAGGCTTCTTAAAAATTCTCAGCAGTACATTAAGGAAGAAAATCAATCTAAAAGTATTTTAATCATGAAAAGTTAGTAACACATCTAAAAACAGTTATCTACAAAAAATAAGTTTGTATAGTTTGAACATTCTCTTCTAGCTTTCTAAACTCATTCACTCCAATGGATCTCAGGAAGTTTACACTGTAACTTCCAATGGGCAGAGCCTGAGCCTTTTGATGGAATCAAATTATGTCTTAACATTTTAAACGCATGTTAATATCCCTAGAACCATAGCAGCTATGAAAAAAAACATAAATGGCAAACTCTTCAGTACAAACTATGTTTACAGTGGCAGTATTCTTTAGGTTCTTAATCTGAATTTTATAAGTCATAGTAAATACAGTAACTATTACATTTGTAATATTTTATAAACAACTGACAGTATCTCTGCAACCACTGAAGTTACACACATACTGTAAGCACCATTTCAATCATCTAGCTAGGAGCTTTCATTTGAGGCTAAGAAGTTATATCTGTGTTACTTTGTTGTTGAGATATTTAGAAAAATGTGAAAATTATAGCTATATAAATTAATATCGTAAAAATAACAGTTAATATCTATTTACCTACACTAGGAAGAGATTACATATTAACACAGTTAAGTTTGCCACTGTATAAGCTTTAAGATGAAATCTTTGACAACCTTGTACATAACACGTTTTTAGAATTATTGATGCAAATATGAACAAGCAATACTTGATGCCTGGAGGCATCAGTAGGAGTTAACTGCAGATGCACCTGGAGGCATCACTAGGATGTAATAAGTTAAATGCATTTTGTGTTACTTCTTTACATGCCCTCAGAATCATACTGATGACTTAACTCAATTCTCCTAATTTTAGAAGTCATACCATTATCTTTACTGTGATTGTCCATTGTCCCATTATACAATTAGCAACAAATAATTCTAACAGCTCTTTTAGTATTAAAAAAGCATGTTTACTCTACCTTATATCCCACAAACTCACAAGTCCCATAAATACATTTTAAAATGTGTAGCTTCTAAATTAAATTCCATTAATATAAAGTATATACTTACTGGGGTAGTATCAAATGTTAAATATAAATGCATTTCTATTTTATAATAATTTACATTTATTTAAAAATGCATATATGAAAAACGTGTTTACCTTCAACAGATTGAATAAATTATGAAGTGTACTCATGTCTTTCATGTCACTTCTTTGTTGTGAATTTAATAATCGATCCTCCCTAAAGCTTCCTGATCTATCTCTCTTGGTCTCATCTGATGCTTTGTCTAATAGTTCCACAGGTCATAGTTCACCATCTTTTATCTCCTCAGTCAATAAGGGATATGGAAATGCTCATATATTTCATAAAACATTATTCTAAGACTTTAGTTTTTATTTATTTCTGGGATCAACATTGCCTTTTTCTCAGATCATTTTCATTTCTTTTCTATACCACCACTTTAAATTCATGTTTGAATTTGGACATCTTCCCTTGGTTTCAAAGATATTTTTGGCCAGCAGCACTGTATGTTTAATCTTGTTTGCCATCGGGTGTGCTAAATGGAGATGCAATTTACTATTGTATTGTTTTTATTCCCAATTTATTTTTAAGTCTTATTTTTGAATTTATGTCTTGTCTATTTTTTCTTTTATTGGATTTCTAGTCTAACTTGCAAGCATAAGCCAGATCTTTTCTTTCAGGACTTAATTCTTTCACACTTTTTTCACAGATTTTTCTGAGAACAAATTGCTTCTGTAGCGGTCTTATAAATACAATCTTTGATCTTTTAATGTTACAGACAGTTTTGCAGAGTAAATAAAGGAAGCAAGGAGTAAGGAGTATCATTTTTATATAACTTATTTCTTATTGAAAGCATTATTGTCTGGCTTGAATAACTTAATTAAAAAGTCATCCATTAGTTTAATGTTCATATTTTTCTCTACTATATTCCAGTATTTGTTCAGAGAGCTTTCATCAGTCATTCTATTTATTGGAAAGAAAATAGACAAAGGCATACCTTGGACTTTTTTCTCTTTTGTTAGGTTTCCTCTGTACAAATTATTTCTATGCTGCATATTTTCAGGAATTTATAGTATTTCTCATCATAACTTTTTCATGTTGTTGTTCTTCTTTCGGCTTTTCCTGGTTAGGGGTCACCACAGCGGAACTCCGGTCCACTAATAGTTGGCAGTAGATTTTTATGGTGCCAAGGTGCCAGCTTGATGCACAACCTTCAACAAAATCATGCCCATTCACGCATGTCTTTTGAAGTCCACTCAACCACAGGGAGGGCATGCAGGCTCCACACAGAAGGCGCTCCAGCCAAGAATCAAATGGGAGAACCTCTTGCGGTGAGAGGGTATAATTCACCATTTATATCTCTCCTGAAATTCCTATTATACCACTCTTCCATTCTGCCATCTGGCTCTGTTATTCACATTATCAGTTTTCTTCTTTTGTTTAACTAATTCATATTGAATGTGATTATTCCATTTTGGATTGAAATAACTTTTGAAAATCTTCATTTCTCTCCCCTTGTTAAAATACTGTGGTACTCATGTACTTCTTCTTCCACAGTGGTTAATTTTTTGAATGCAATAGCCAGTTGTTGGCCTTGAGATGCTTCTTTTAAATTAAATTCACTTATATACATTCATAGGATCATAGAATCATAGGAGGTTAGTAGGCTCATGGCCCCAGGGCCCTTACAAGCTTAGCCAAGTTGAGCCTGTATTCCCAAGGGTGTCTGGTTTAAGGAGACACTAAAATCAGCACCTATTGCCCCTATCCAAGAGGGACACAAGTGTAAACTGTGGGGTGAATTTCTAGTTGCCCATCCAGTCATCCAAATTATGCTTAAATGTGGCCAATGAGGGGCTTTGTTTAACATGAAAAGGAAGATTGTTCCAAATATGAGGCAACCTGTGTGAGACAAATCTGTATCTCCAGCAAGTTCTGTTTTAATCATGTACCAGGTTAAGGTCCTTTGAGTGAGTGACCCATGTGCCATTTGACTTGCGAATGTGCAGCATTTCCATTAAACCTGGGTCAGAGAGTGTTTCGTATGCAAGGCAAAGGTTGCCTCTGAGCAGTCTATATGACACAGAGTAAAGTGACAATGGTGTCAATCTGTCTGCATAAGAGATATCTTGAAAACCCTGAATTTTCTTTGTAAGGAACCTTTGTGGTCTCTAATTGCTGCAGGTGTTTGGAAAAAAAACATACAAAAGAGGACATTGTACTCGATTATTGGCCTGATTTGGGAAGAGTACGGGAGGGTCATTTTCTGGAGGCAATGCCCTTACTTATGAGATGAGCAATATAAAATGCCCTTTTTACCACTGTGGAGACATGGCGATCAAAGTTAAGGTTGCTGTTGACCTATACGTCCAGATCTCTCATCACTGACTGTGTGCTTAGGGTATTGCTATCAATGTGGTAGTTTGCAGGTACATCACCCCTGCAGAAGGAGATGATAATGCAATTTTTTACATTAAGTTTAAGACCATGACTTTGGCACCAGTCATTACTCTGTGTAAAACCTTGCAGGATGTTGACATCACTAGGGGTTTCAATGATCACTCCCAGTTTGCAGTCATCAGCAAACTTTGTCAGCCACAGTCCTTTAGTTTTAGCCTGTACTTTGGGGGAGTAGATTCTGAACAGTAGGGGTCCCATAACCAATCCTTGTGGAGCACCACTGGTTACATGCCTGCTGGAGGAGGTGAGGTCCTCTATTTTGACCGTATGAGTCCTATCAGTGAGCCAGTTTGCAACCCACCTGACAATATATGGGTTGATACCCAGTTGGGTGAGTTCATTAATGATGCTTGAGTGGGGGATTGTGTCAAAAGCCTTGGATAAGTCTAGGTGGGTCATATGCACAGATTTGCCCTTGTCTTGGGATTTGGTGACTGTCTCAAAGAAGTCCATCAAGTTTAACAGGCATGATCTCCCCTTGACAAAGCCAAACTGGGTGAGGTTGAGCATTTGGATATTTCGTATACCTTTGTTAATAAGGTTCATGATGATTCATTCCATGGCCTTACAGATAAGGATGGTCAGGCTAATGGGTCTATAGTTCCTGTGGTTCATGGATCCAACCCCTTTGTGCACAGGGATGACAGTAGCCATTTTCCATTCCACTGGGGCAAAGCCAGTGCTTAGGCTGTGACTGAAAAGCATGCCCAATGGTGGTGCTACTTCATATTTTAACACACACAGCACACAGCCAGGGATGTTGTCTGGTCCCATAGAGGCAGTGTTTTTGGCCTTGGGGAAGGCATTTAAGACCTGCTTCTTGGAGATACTAGGTGGGGACAGGTGTTAGGGATGTTTTGGGGTATATGTGGCAGGGACAGGCGACTGAAGTTTTCACTGAGTCTGTCAGCTAGTAGGTTTGCTATATCCACAGGTTCTATACATTTAGTACCATTAACTATGAGTTTACTGCAAATCTGTGCCTTACCTTTGAGGTTACAGATGTTGCTAAGGAATGCCTTGTGGTGTTGTTATCCTTAGTTAGGGAAGCTAATTTGGATCCATAGTTAACTTTGAAGGACTTCACTAGGAGTCTTATTTGCTTGTTTAAGTCGAGGACGGAGTGTTTCCAGTTTTGAGACCATTCCCTTCTACTCTTAGACAGCAGTTTCTTTCTCCTATTGTTGTTGTTGTTGTTGTGTCTTTCGGCTTTTCCTGGTTAGGGGTCGCCACAGCAGAACTCCTGTCCACTAATGATTGGCAGTAGATTTTTACGTGCCGAGTTGCCAGGTCTGACGCACAACCTTCAACGAATGTACAGCCATTCATGCATGTCTCCACTGTTAATTGCAGTTGTCCACCAGGCAGGTTTGTTTTTCCTTGAAGATCTTCCTTTGGTTCTTCCAAGTATGGCAGAGTCAATACAATTGTACAGGTGCTTGTACAAAGCATTTGTGCATAACTCAGCATGGGAGTCTGTTCCATCAGTTGGGGAGGGGCTATGAAGCTGTTTATGCCATCATATAAGACGTTATAATTGGCCTTGGAGAATTTTTTTAGTCTAGTTGTAGCTAAGGGGGGGGGGGGTTTATATTATAGTTACTTCTAGCGAGACTGATTTGTGGTCAGATCTCACCAGGGATGGCCACACACACTGGGGATGGTGCAACAGTCCAGGATGTTTGAGCCCCTGGTGGGTGTGTCAACCAACTGATCCAGGAGTTAGTGAAGTCCAGGAACATTTGAGCAAGTGAGTTAGGACATGTATAATTTATCCAGTCTATGAATGGGTAATTAAAGTCACCCAAAACCAGGGGGTTTGGTTGTATCGTGATTGATCTAAGTAGGCTGAGTGGATGCCCTGATTAATGGAGGGGGATCTATAGCTGGCAATGACTTAAATAGGGGTCTTACCTACAGTCAATTACACCTGAAGTAATTCGAGGAAGTTGTGCTGTTTATTCAGTCTAGAGGTGTATTCATCTTTAATGAATATTGATACACCACGTCCTTTAGGTCTCATGCCTTCAGTTTATGGTCTGAACGTGTGGAAGTAAATGTAACCTGGTATAGCTGGGGTGATCTCCACAGCCTTAAACCAGATCTCTGTGACTGCACAAATGTCAGCATCTTCCAGGGTGAGGACTGCTTCCAGTGAGTGCAGTTTCTGGTTTAGACTCCTAACATTTAGCAGCATAACGTTGAGATTGTTTTTAGATGGTATTTTTATGTTGGGAATTTTTGTTCTTGTGACATTGCCTAAAAAAGGCACTATAGCAATGGTAAGAGCCTTAGCTAGTAAAAAAATCCCGGGGTGACAGAAGAAGACCATCTCTGGTAAAGCAAAGAGGTCTGTCAACCATGTATTTCCAGGCTGACAGATACTGGATCCACTTTGAATGACACCAGAACCTAAGCCAGCTGTTGAAGTCAGTCATCTTTTCTTTGTATTGACGTATCATCCTAGGTGAAGGTAAAATGCTTCTTAAGGCTTGGGACATACCTGCCTGAGACATATAATCAGAGAGCGCAGTCATGTCTGTCTTTGTATAGTCCACTGAGGTAAGTCTCAAGTCATTCACACCACCATGGACTATGACGGAGTCATAAAAGTGCCTATTGTTGAGAGACAACTATGTGTACAATGTGGCAGATCCTTGCACCTGACAGACAGCTGACCGTGATCTTTTCTTTATCCCACCTGATAAGAGGGACATCTGTGTGTCTCATAATTGAGTCAGCTATGACTAAGATGTTTGTTTTTGTATTTTTTCTTTATACATTCATTACTGTGCCTACTTAATTGTTTTTAAGCTTTAAGTTGTATACAATTGCTTTAAGATACACTATACTATGATTCTAATATATTATTTATACAGCCTGAGAATTTATAGAGCTTTGATTCTCTTACCCTATCTCATAGATAAATTAATTTATTTATTCTATTTCATTAATTCATTTAATTTTTATTTTTATTTTTATTTTAAAAAGTTTATACCATGCATTGACTATTTTGAGCAAGTTTAGAGGTGGTTTCTTTGACATAATTCTAATTTTTAATTCTTTATTTCATTATACAATTACAAATATACAATATATTTTAGAAATAGTAAGTTATAATTTACATTTATATTTTTATATGCCTATATTTATATATTTATATATTTATATACTCATTTATACATATTTATTCATATTTATTCATATTTATATATATATATATATATATATATATATATATTTGTATATTCATATATACACTTATTTATTTATTCATATATATATTTACATTAAGTATTTTCATGAATGGAATTGCTTTAGTATATACTGGTAAGAAAAACTTTTATTCAGGAACAATGTGAGCAGCTTTACATTTTAAGTGAGCTGAAAATGCTGCACAAGTTGTCCAATGATTTATGCTGGAATATTTTTGCATCAAATAAAATATTTGTCTGGTTGCTTTGTAATATTGTTTTATAATGTGTTTAGAACAGGCAACATTTGTTCCGATGAAATTTCCTGAATTTTTGAATGTTCTTGAAGTGTTATGGTAGAGTTTGTTTCATTCTTTATGTCTGTTTATGTTTGTTTTATAATACATTTTTAAATGAGGGGTTTTAAAAAACAGTCTTCCTTTAAATTTCTGAATGCTCAAATGCTTTCTTAATTAAATAAGTAGTTAATTGATTAACTTAAGACAACTGTTTATTGGCTGAGCCTCCCTATAAATCTGCAGCTATTTTTTACATTAAATTGTCTGATGAAGCGTATGGTAGCATACGCGAAAGCGCTTACCTTTTGTCTGTTTTTATAAATAAAAAGTAAGATTTTTTAACGTGGAGAGTCGGAAGCTTCTTGTTTTATGTTTGTTTTTGTGTTACGCCTTAGGGGCTTGACTGGTAAGATACTGGTTTGTGATATATTATGTGTAATTTGTTCTGCAGAGGATGTATTATGTGAAGCATGCTTGCATTTAGGAGGTCTCTGATATTTAAGTAATCTTCTTGTAAGGACCTCTGCATATGTAGGTTTATGTGTTGGTGGTTTGGTAGGTGCAGGAGATGAGTTGAGCATGCTGACAACCTGCTTAGTATCAGATGAACTGACTAGTGAGGGAGAGAGTCTGGATACTAGGTACTTGTTATAGATGCATCTCTCACATAATGAATTTGTGTGGACTAGAAGAAATGAGTTGTCAGTTTACATGAGACAATTGCTACATTGCCTCAAGATGCCCATGTCAACCAGGCTGTCTGGAGAAACTGTTCACTATAATGCTAGTTAAGTTAATGTGGTCAGAAAACAGGGAGAGGACAAGCAGGACCAGGTAGACTAGAGGACTGGAGAAGTGGACAAAAACATGAAGGACTAGTGGGTGGAATCTGTATTAGTACTTCAGCAGCTTCACTGAATGCATCACCTGTCAGTGAGGGACAATGACGAGAACTCACTGATGGAGCACCAGCAGAGTATTAAGGGGAAAATTTGCAGCAAAAGTGTTTGCGTCTATAACCACCCACAGTGCCCACCACTGCACAGCAGTGAGCAATGCACAAACACAGTGCTTATGTAGCAGACAAGTGCAAACTGATCTAAATAGATTAACCATTAAAATAGCTCAAAACTGAGCCCTGTTTTAGCAACCTTTAATCAGAAGAGTTCTACCTGCACAATCCTGGCACTAGAGTGCAGGGCAACCCTCTTCAACAAAAGATGGCCTGTTTTAGTGCTCAAGTTATACAAACAGAACTAGGTTCAGGAATTCTGAATCCATTCTATGCTACAGCAAGCAAAGTGCAAAAATTTCAGAAAAAAAACAGTTCAAATAAGCAGTGATACGGTAAAAAATGCAGTTCAAAAGTGCAATATACAGTGAAAATTTCTACTTAAGTTTTGCAAAGATTAGCTGATGGCTTGGATTTGCATATGTAGGAAATGGCAGCAAACTGATTTAAACAAATAAACCAATAAAAAAGCTCAGCACTGAGCCCCGTCCCAGCAACCTTCAATCAGATAAGCTCTAACAGCACACTACTGCCACTAGGGTGCAGGGGAACTCTCTCCAACAAATGATGGCCTAGTTTAGTGCTCAAGTTAAACAAACAGAGCTAGATTCAGTAGCTCTGAATCTAGTCTTTGCTACAGCAAACAAAGTGCACCAATTTCAGAAAAAACAAAACAGTTCAAATAAGCAGGTCCAATAAGCCTTCAACCATAGCAATTCCCAGCTCAGAAGGGCAGAAGCTACCCTCTCCTCCCATAACAGTGTAGACCACAAACCTTCTTACATGTAAAATAACTGACTTGAGGCCCATGCACTTAAAGCAGAATTAAGGCCCTTTTGGAATAACAGACACACTAAGCCTTCAACCAGCAATTCCCATCTTAGAAGGATATAAGCTACCTTTCCTGCCACAAGAGTGGAGATCATAAACCTTCCTAACGTACAATACCTTGCCTGAAGACCAAGTGCTTAAACAGGAACTAAGACATTTTTAGAATAATAGACACATTAAACCTTCAACCAGCGATTCCCAACTTAGAAGGAACCCTCTCCTCCCACAAGAGTGTAGACCATAAACCTTCTTAATGTAAAATAACTGTTCGGAAGTCAAAGCGCTTAAACCAGAACTAAGACCCTTTTAGAATAACAGACAGACTAAGCCTTCAACCAGCAATTCCCAACTTAGAAGGATGTAAACTACCTCTCCTGCCACAAGAGTGTAGACCACAAACCTTCCTAATGTAAAAAATAGACCTGAAGCCCAAGTGCTTAAACCAGAACTAAGACTCTTTTAGAATAACAGACACACTAAGCCTTTAACCAGCATTTCCCAACTTAGAAGGATGTAAGCTACCTCTCCTGCCACAAGAGTGTAGACCACAAACCTTCTTAATGTAAAACAACTGGTCTGAAACCCAACTCCTTAAACTAAACAACTGGTCTGAAACCCAACTCCTTAAACTAAAACCAAGAGGCTTAGAATAACAGTTACAAGTTAATCGGGCTACTAGCAAGCAGTGATAAATGCAGCAGATTAAATGCAACTGAACACTTTTAAGAACAAGCAGCAAAAGCAAAATGAAGTAGTTAAGTAGGAAGAAACACAAATGCAATAAAAGCAGCTGAATAAAATACCTTTTTTAAAGTTAAATGGGAAGGGAGGAAACAGAAGATAAGTCAAGGTTAAGAAACTTAGGGGGTGGGCCTTCCAAAATTATCTCTCTGTACTCAGTAGAATGATCTGATGAGATGGGACTGGAAGGACTGTCCAAATCAGATGTATAGTAGATGTTGGTAACTCAAAAGCCACCAAGTTTAATAACACAACAATAATTGAGAGGGTGGGTAGGAAAATTAAAATGCAGCCAGAGATCAGCAGTATTCATGCAGAGTACAGCAAGCAGGCCAAACACTTCAGCTAGAGATATTTCTAACTAAAACAGGAATGCAGTTTTTCAGCTCCCCCCACTAATTATCTGATGTTATTCACTGTTTGCAAAGGATTTTTTTTATAATGACCCTAGCCAAGACCTCTTAAAACTCCAACAGAACACAGAACTTAAAAACAAATGTAATACAAGAATGAGATACCAAATAGAAGTGGCCAAATCTTAAATGAAAAGCTTCAATTCAAAATAAAATGCAGCCAGAGATCAGCAGTATTCAGGCCTTTGCATTCTTTATCTGTTTTGTAAGGACTTTACCACTTACAAAAATAACACTGTTTCTTCAACTTTGGAATCCCTAGTATGAGAACAGTAAGACTATTCTGCAGTCTGCTCAAAGTCAGCATGTGACCATGGATCTTTATGCTTTTTAAAGAAATTCTAATACAGATGGACCCTGCGTAGTACCAAACCCCAACAGTCTATAATGATATGTCTCATTAAATATCCTGCAAGTCTTTTTTATTTGAAGTGCAGTAAGACAGGTGTGTTGACTACCAGATTTTAGCAATGATAGGAAAGAGAAGCTCCAAATCTCAAAGTGGAGAGATCTTTCTCCCTCCTGA
Source organism: Protopterus annectens (assembly GCF_019279795.1). Lineage (NCBI taxonomy): Eukaryota > Metazoa > Chordata > Ceratodontiformes > Protopteridae > Protopterus > Protopterus annectens. The sequence goes on from NC_056735.1 coordinate 782,513,163, forward strand.
CAGCTGCATATATAGAAACTGCTGCATTGGTGGTGATATAACTCAATCCACCCTAACATGGTTTTCCCTAACTCATGCATGGTTTGCTTGGAGATGTAATTTACCTGAAAAAAGGGCTCATAGCTGCACATCTTTTGGCACTATCCAATTATGCAGCCATTCTGGAGGGTAATGTTGTTTTAAGAGGGTTTAAATTTGCATATTTTATGTATGCAGTTGCTTTTATTATGGGAAAGAGTCCAATTTGACTTTATTTTAATGGTATTTTAGTGTTTTTTTTTATTAAATGCTAGGTTGTTGTAGGATAAATGTGTCAATACGTTGCTTATACTATGTATGACCTTTTTTATCAATTAGTGTAAATATGGTGGGTGTGGGGTTTTTGTAGCATTGTTGACACACTGCGGATATAGATAAACTATTGATGATGTGCTAAGAGTGTAGATAAACATATTTGGACACACACCAATCCCCCATACACTCCCATGTGGAGGGGCTACATCATCCATACTCCATGCTAATTATATATTCCAACTCTGAGATCACACTTTTGAGGTGAAAGAGTATATTTCCTGTGCTATGTCTACTGATGATGCACACAAAGTAAAAGCTAGCACCGTCTGATCAAAAACCTGAAAGCTAACTCTAAACCTCTTACTGAAGAGTCACTAACAGACGAAATAACAACTGCTATAACAATAACAAATACTAATATATTTCCCTAAATCCATCTTACTCACTGCAGGACTTTCCGGCACCCTTCAAAGTGATTACTAGTATTTTCAGAAAGCTCACGATTCTACAGATTTAGACACAGCTAAATATGCCTTTGATTGTCTGGACAACAACCACACACAGACACATATTCACCCCCCCCCCACACACACACACACAGACATGCATGCACACATACACACACACGCACACACACACACACACACACACACACACACACACACACACACACACACACACACACACACATATGTATGCACAAAACTCATGATATTTAAACAAACACACACACACACACACACACACACACACACACACACACACACACACACACACACACACACACACACACACAGATATAGAAATTCTACAATGGTTGACACTCATTTATGCTAGTTGCCTGAATAATGAAACTAAGAAAGGATGATGCCTATTCTAAGAACAGCAACACAATGCTTTCAGAGATTAGAATTTCAGTCAAACAACGTTTAGCCACCAAGCGGTCTTCAGGTGAACAACCTCAATTACAATATAATGCAATGTACAATAAATAACAGGAGTGTGTCCTCATTTCTGAGGTTATGTGAGCTGAGAGTGAGGAAAAATAAAGCAGCAGAGATGCAAGGGGACTGACTAATCCTCTTATCAAGTGTTGGAGAAGGCTTGCTTCCCTGTAGAACCCCTTGTATTTTATTCAGTCTAGTGACATAAGTTAGCCAATGCAAAAACTGTATTATATGTTGGCTATGTATCTCAATGGAATAGCATTTACAGCCTTCAAAAAGACGTAAAAACAAGTGGTTTCTGTGGGAGAAAATACATAAGATTATCTTTTAGATTAACATTATTTGGAGGAAAGGGAAATACTTTTAACAAAAATCAACTGTAATACCTTTCTTCTTCAGTGATTTCTGAAAGTAAAACAGTTCTGTCTACAACACTACACTAGAATTTGTCTCTTAAGACCTTTGTATCTTGGAATAACATAGTAACCTAATTGAAACAAATTGAAGCTCATCACAGTATTGTAAAGAAATAATATTTGTCATTACTTAGCATTTTTCACATGATTATTCCTTCACAGCTCACACTTACGATGGCTGCCACAGTCATCTCCTGCACAAAACCTAGTTTATTTTCCAAAAGTTTATTTTGCTGCCTAGACAGGAAATCACTTTTACCCTGGCAGCAGTGTATTGGTTGCAGTCTTTATCATAAAGCCATGTGATTAAATAGTAGTATATACTTAGAAAACACACCATGCTGAAACATATTCTTGTTTGAATGGTGATTTCTGATTTTGTTAAATTGTATTCCACCTTCGACTATCATTTCTTTTTTTTTTCCGCAAATACCTTTATTGAATTATTACTTGTGACACAGGCAAATTTACATTCATATAGAAGTAATCACATTATAATTAACATAACATTTTACTTCACATATATTGTTATATATCATATAACCTAAGCAACATTACATACATTATTCAATTCCTGCAATTTTTTTTTTTTTTTGAAACAAGAAACATCTTTATTAAACCATCCCTTACTACATAGGCAAACGTACATTTATACAAATGAAAACATACCACGCTGACACAATCCTAGTTGCAAGCATTTTACATCATAAACCATACTGACACACTCCCAGTTGCAAACATTATACATCACTTATAGTCTACCCAAACTTGTTCAATCAAATATTACATAGCTCATTTAAGTCCATCCACCTTTTAAACCTCATACCTTCCTTGTTTGTATTGTCTCCACAATTCCCATTTTTTTCCTGTGTAGTTTGCTCCTACCTTTTTTATAGATCTCAGCTCCAGTTGTTTTATCTCTGTTACTATATTCACTACTTCTAGTATAGATGGTTTAGATTTTGATTTACATTTTCTAGTAATTGCTTTTTTGGCAGCAACCATTATTAGACACAGCAAGGCCTTATCATGTCTAAGAAATTTTGATTCTGTATTATAGCTCAGAAGAATCATCTCCCTTTTCAGACCAATTTGCCCACTCAGCATCTCCGACAGTACATCCTACAGGGAATCCTTAAAGTCCACCAATTCACCACACTCCAGGAAAATAAGTTCCCAATTATCCCTTTCTTCCCCTTCACGCTTCCAACATTTGCTGTCTGCCTGAGGAAAAGTTATCTGGAGTCTACTTGGGATATAGACATATCTATGCAAATATTTCCAGGCAAAAGCCTCAATTTTCTAGATTTTGTTGCATATTTTGGAGACATACATATGTTCTTCCATTATTTCTTTGTAAATTGCTTATTCAGTCTCTCTTCCCAATCCTTTCTAACCTCCTCTGATTGATTCTTATAGTTATGCAGTATTTTATATGTTCTACTAATTATTGCTTTTTTAATGGCAGCTTCTATTCTAGATTCTACTAAAAACTCTACCAGTGCTGGTCTTTCATTTAGGACCCCCTTATTTCTTTCTCTTTGCCTATATTTTCATACCTCTCAAACCTTTTATTACTTTTCTACACTGCTTCCTTACCTATAGAACATTCAAATATGAAAATCAATGCATGCCTACACCAATGTATATTATGCACTCAAACCCTAGTATGGAAGTTATATGGTGCTCTTAACACTTTCAGGAAACTGTGACAAACAACTTGCTTGACAAAGTATATGTCATCTGCATCCTCCCCCTTTTTCCATTTTCTACATGGGGTCAGACTGTCACCATCTCTCTGTCTATCCAATGCTAGTGCTACTTCTTTGACATTCATGCTGACTGTAGCAGCTCTTCTGTTACACAATCCATCCGCTTCTTTGCTGGACACTCTCATTTCTTCTAGCCTTCTTCCTGTCTGTTCAAATTTTCTTCACCATATTGTCTTCTGCTTTTCTGCACACATGCCCAAACCACCATACTCTGTCCTCTTTGACATTTTCTTCAACTGGAGCTACTTTGGCTTCTGTTCTTATGTCCTTATTTCTTCATCTGCCCACAAGTGTGTATCCTGCCACCCTTCTTTAGCACTTCATCTCCATCACCTCTAGCTTTCTCATCTGCTCTGTCTTTACTGCCCAGGTTTCTGTACCATACAGTACTACTGATCACACAACTGTTTTGCACACCTTACGTTTCAACTACTTTGGCATTCTTCTGTCAAACACTACACCTGACCCTCTGTGCTAGTTGGCTGCAGCAATTTTAATTTTACCTTTGACCAACTCATTTAGACTTCCCTTGTCTTTAACCACTCCTCCCAGATACTTGAAGCTGTTAATCTTTTACATTATATTTATGTCTGTCTCAGTTCACAGCTTCTTTAGACTTCCTCCATTTGCTGTCATTGTCTGTACTCAGTTTCATCCCATGTGCCTTCAATTTTGCACTCCATTCACTTATTCTTTGCTAAAGTTCCTGGTCAGAGTCTGGATAAAGAAGTAGGAGTCAAACCACCATGAATAAAATCCAGTTCTTTAATGTGAAAGTAGAGATAAGCACTTTCGCGTGCAGCCAAAAAGCACGCTTCTTCAGATCTATCAAATAGAATTTTTAAAAGTCTTTTTATACAGAGTTATTTAATTAAAACAATCAACCAATTAATTAAAATCAATCAAACAATTAGTTAATTCATTATTCCATCTAAATTATTCAGTAGGAAATACATACCAAAAGCTTATTTAAAGGCTAGCACTTTTACTAATGCTATTTACTGGGGGAATATATGTATTATCCCAATTAAAAAATCTTATAATAAGAGCTAATGTGTGGGATGTGTATCTGTATATAATAATATAAACTGAATATATGCTGAATATATATATGTATAAATGTATAAAATATATAAACTCATCAAAAATCCTTTCAAAATTAGTGTATCACATAATTATCAAATAATCTAGAACCATCTGACCATAAGTGAAGCGAGGGGTAAAGGAAAAGGAAAGGGAGAAAGGGGGGGGGGAAGATGGGTGAAGAATAAAAGGAGAAACTGTAGCTGATTCTATATGATCTCAGAAATGAGACACACATTAAGTGACACATATTAAAACAGTCAAAACTGGCAGCTAGGGGCTACATAAATAAACATGTACATGAAGAAGGAAAAAATTATTAAAGGAGATGAGACAAATGAAACAAATAAAATCATCCATAAAATGTATACATATAAATTCACAGATAGATCTATAAAGAAACTAAAAATATATATGAATTAAAATGTAACTAATCAAATATGTTACTGAAAAAAGCATATTGATAAAACATGATATATATATATATATATATATATATGTATATCTATATAAGGATATATGCATGTAACATAAGGATATACATACAATAAAATGACCTATGAAATGAATGATTGTGTTGGCACCTATTTTTGGTTACTTATTTATATTTACGTTTCTTTAAGAAAGACCTGATGCTAACATATGCATTTAAACCTGGAGGATATTGAGCTTTAAGTTTCAATATCCAACTAAGTTCCAGGTTTTCTAAGTCATTAAAATTGTCTCCCTTTCTTACATTGGAACTTCTTTTCTGCAGTATCTTAAAACCAAATTTGTGGCCAGGGTTTTCTGAAGAGTGTTTAGCTAAGGCATTTTTTAAATACACTTTTTTGATAGCATAAAGATGTTCTTGTATTCTATCTCTTAAACGTCTCGTGGTCATGCCTATATAGAATGCTGGACACGACTCACAATTGGCGAGATATATCACATTCTTATCTTCACACGTAGCTGAAAATCTAGGTTCAAATCTATATGATAACTCAGGGTGCATAAAAACTATCTCTTTGGAAATCCAGAAGCAAAAATTACATCTCCCACAAGCATTGGTTCCAAGACTACTGTTATTCACATTAGTTCCAATTGAAGGTGCTCTCTTTTTCTCAATACATAATATCCTCTTCAAATTCTTCATATTTTTATATGTGAAAATTGGTCTTGTACCTACCAAAAGCTTGATATCTGCATCAGTCGTTAAAATATGCCAATTCTTAGTAATGATGTTTATTATGTGTTTATTGTCACTGGTGAAAATGGTTTGAAAACAAACCCTGGATGTGTCATATTTAGTTTGAGTGTGCTTAAAAGATATCGGGTAGGTGCGTTTGGTCTCAGAGGAGCTACTCAAATCCAAAAAGGTATCTTTTATCCTGCCTACCATCTCTGCATCATATCCCCTATCTAAAAACAGTTTTTCTAACATGTTAAATTCCTTTCTCCGTTCTTCAGATTCCTGACAGAGTCTACTAATCCTCATATATTGCTCTTTTACTATATTTCTAAATATAAATCTGGGGTGCATGCTATCATATTGTAGCATTGTGTTTTTCCAACATAGTTTCCTGAATAGTGAGGTTGTCAGCCCACCATTCCCATCCTTTTTAATGGTTAGATCTAAAAAATTGACATTAGTTGGTGAATATTCATTGGAGAATCTTAGAAAATCTGTTGTGCTCTCTAGTTCAGATATAAAATTTTTCAGCTCTTCTACAGTGCCATCCCACACCAATAGTATGTCATCAACAAATCTCCCTGTAAAGTAGAACTTTGCTAAAACCTTCATGAGGGAATAAAAATGAAACCTCCCAGCTATACACTACTAAATTAGCATAGGTGTTAGCACAGGGAGTGCCCATGGCAACTCCCCACTGTTGGATGTAGAAGGAATCATTAAATGTCAAGACATTAGTAGTTAACATCAACTCAAGCAAGGCATTCAATAAAATCTGCTCATTATTGCTATATTTCTGACTATTATTTAGCAAAGTTCTAATGGCATCCAACCCAAAGGAGTTGGGAATAGCAGGAAAAAGATTCTTCACATCCAAGGTGACTAATAGATGAGAATCAGATATATCACAATTCAAATTCCTTAGATCTTCTAAGAGCTGATATGAGTCCCTAAGCACAGTGGGTATGTTAGAGACAAGTGGTCTCAGTCTTTTTTCAATGAAGATAGATATGTTTTCAGTAACGCAACTGTTACCTACAACTATAGGGCGGAGGGGTGGAGGGAGAATGCCCTTATGCATTTTAGGGAGACCTTTAATATATGGTATTGCAGGATGTTCAATAAGTAAAAATAAATAAAACTCATGATCAATCTGCCTACACATCATCAAATGATATAGCTCCTGATGCACTTCATATATCATTTTTTCTACTGTTTTTAAGTCAATTAATTTATATGTAGCACTATCTTCTACCATAGAATTCATATACATGACATAATCATTAGTGTTCATCAGTACCAACCCCCCACCCTTATCTGCTGGCCTGATGGTGACATCTGGATCCCTGGCCAGTGAATTAATCGATGCCCATTCATCTTTGTTAGTATTAAAGAATAAAGAAGAAGAACAATTACTAAAATTCGCATAATAACTATAAAAGTCCATTTCACAAGTCTTAATGAAGCATTCAATGTGAGGATGCATTGCGGGTGTAAAAACACTTCTCCTTTTAAAACAGTTTAATTCAGCATCATTACCAACGTTGAGCTGGCCTTTCTTAAAAAACAGTTTGAGTGATAAATTGCGCGCAAAAGCTCTCAAGTTAATAAGAATATCTGAAATATAGCTAACCTGTGCAGGTATAAACGAAAGACCTCTGTTGAGCATTTTGTAGTCCGTATCCGAAAGAGATAGTCCCGATAGATTGAAAACTAAGTTATTTAATCCCTCAATTGGCCTTTCTTTGTGTATGGTTCCCCTGAGAACTTTCTTTTGCCTCTTCCTCGGCTCAATGATCTTCCTCTCGAGTTTCTTCGAAGGCGTACCGGTAACGGTAAAAAAGAATCAATGTTGGTCTGTTGGGTCTTCGGTTTCGCTCCCAAAACATAGTGCTGGTTTAGGGCCATTTGATTAGGTGGAGGAGTATCCATAGTATCAGGCGTCGCAAATCTCAGGCTCCCAGAAGGTACAGGCATTGCATTACTCGATACGGAAGTATCAGTTAAAGAGGAAATGTCCTGTGTTGCTGATGAGGGACCCCTCTCTAAGTTGTTATAAAATGCTGCTTCTGTCCTGTGAGTCTCCTGACTCTGTGTGTTCCTGGGCCATACAAATACTTGGCCATTTGTGAAGTCTCGATGGTCTCTTTGGAGCTTATGGAGTTTCGTTTGTTGGAGTCTATCTCCATAAACATCTATCTGGCAAAAAAGATTATCTAATCTATTGCAAAAAGTGTCCCCTTTAAATTTGGTTGCTAGGTCTTTGTACAACGCATCAGCCTTGACCGATAGTTCATTCTCTATCGGTAGAAAATAGTCAATAAGAAGTTTTATATAATTAAAACTAAGATCCGGGTTTAAATTTTGCCAGTTCTTAAGCAGCTCCGGATGACTGTTGCCGTAAGAGGGCATGCATAAGACCCTCATGCCCCGTGGGACCACCTTGAAGTGTAAACATGCTTCTAGGTGTCTACACTGCCAGGTTAATTGAAGCAATTTATATAAGTTATTCTCTAGTTCTTTATAAAGAGAATTAAATTCAGATAGCGTATTCACAGTACCTGGTTCCACAGAATTAACCATAGTGGAAAGTTCCATATTAAGCAACGGATTTGCTCTTTCAATGAGACTATTCCATCTCTGGTTGGAATAATTTTTCTCCGGTACATAGTCAAGTTCCAATGATGATCCTTCCATCGTGTAGAGACAGGAAATAGCACGCAAAATGAAGTACTGACTGGAAAAAAGCAATTCTGTCTCCCAAAGGTAACTCCAAAAGAGAAAGAACAAAATCAGGATAAAGAAGTAGGAGTCAAACCACCACGAATAAAATCCAGTTCTTTAATGTGAAAGTAGAGATAAGCGCTTTCGCGTGCAGCCAAAAAGCACGCTTCTTCAGATCTATCAAACAGAGTTTTTAAGAGTCTTTTTATACAAAGTTGTTTAATTAAAACAATCAATCAATTAATTAAAATCAATCAAACAATTAGTTAATTCATTATTCCATCTAAATTATTCAGTAGGAAATACATACCAAAGCTTGTTTAAAGGCTAGCACTTTTACTAATGCTATTTACTGGGGGAATATATATATGCTAGCACTCCATTCACTTATTCTTTGCTAAAGTTCCTGGTCAGAGTCTGCCTGTAATGTCACATCATCAACATACAGCAACTTTGTTGATCTGTCCTCTTTGACCTTTCCCTAATGTAGTCCATTACCAGTATGATTAGCAGTCGGCTCAGTGCTGAACCCTAATACACACCCACTCCCACTGAGAACCCTTCTGTGACACCTTTCATACATGAGTCATCGGGTCATTGTACATAGCTAGCACTAATTCTGCCAGTGTTTCTGGGACTTTGAACCACCGCAGGACTGCCCAAATCATTTGTCTTAGGACCTTGTTATATGCTCTCTCCAAGTCTAGGAATGCTCAGCTGGACTCTTTCCTCCTGTCTAGCTTCTTCTCAAGTATCTGTCCCACTCCAAACAATGGGTTATTTGTGCTGCATCCTAATCTGAATCGAACTGCTCCCTCCCTTCTCACTTTCTACTACTCTGCATATTTGTTTTATCAATCACCCACTCCAGAACTTTCATGCAATTTGACAGGAATTTGATTCCTCTATACTGCTTATGGTTATAAATGTCCCTTTGTTCTTGAACACTGCCCCTAGTGTGATTAGTCACCATTCATCTAAGATATGCTTTTCTCTCCACACTGCTATGAGTACCCCTGGAGCCATTTCTCTCCTATATTATCCAGCATCTTTATCACATCTGCTCTGACCTCATCTGAGCCTGCTGCTTTCCCTGACTTCATTTTCGTTAGTGCTGTCCTTACTTCTTCTGTGGTGGGCTTCTCCTCTTCTCTCATCATAGGTTTGTTCTACAACATTATATTTTCCTGGAGGTTCTCATTTAGAAGTTGCTGGAAGTGCTCCTTCCATCTGCTTTTGAGGTTCTATGGACCGGTGAGCAGGTTGTTTCTGGCATTCCTTATGAAGGGTATCTGACCATCTTCTTTATCTTTCTGTCTTTGCCTTACAACCTAATAAAATGTCTTCATGCCATCTACTGAGTCACTTTCCAGAAGCTGGTAGACGGCCTCTGATGCCCTGCTATTTGCTATTGAAACTCCTTTCTTTGTTAGCCAGTCAGTATCCTTCCTAGCCTGGTCTGTCTTTTCTAGTTCCCACTTTTTCTTTTGATGACTTCCTGGATATCTGCATTCCACCCTCAGTTTTTCTCATATACGTTATGTACCTTTTGTACCTTATTTCCATACCTGGCTCAGCTGCATATCTGTTCTGAAGTCCTCGCACATGCTGCTTTGAAGCATTGCCGTTCTTCTTCTTCTCCATATATTCCCTCTTCGTCTTGAGATGCTAGAACCCTGAGTAATTCCATAAACTGTTGTGCTTTCTCTCCACTTAAGTTCCAAGTGTTCTAACTGGTCTCTGTCGACCTTAGAGCCTTATCTGACTACTGCCTGTGGCAACCATGGTTTATGCTGTGGGTCACCCTTTTCACTGGGGATGACTTTGCAGTCAGTGCCCTACTAGAAGGAAGTCTACCTGAACTGTATGTTGTTGGCTACTCTTGTATATGATCTTGTGACTGTCTCACTTGTTGAACCATGTGTTGGCTACTATCAAGCCATTTGCAAGACATAACTCTAGAATGGCTTCTCATTCTTTATCCCTTTTGCCCCACCAGTGATGTGTTAATGGATTTGTATGTACTTCTGAAGAAGCTCGCAATAGAGAGTGAAAGCACTTAACTTTGGCCAATAAACTAGTATATTACTCTTTTTTTGCCTTGTATCCATCAGCGTGTTAAGACACAGGGGATCAGCGTTATTATTTGGGGTTTTTTTTGTATAACACTAATGCTGAGAAAGTTGGATTTTCATTACATTGAGTGTTGGTATTTTTAGTTCATGTTTGGCAAGTTGGTTTTACATCTAGCTTTTGCTCAACACAGCTATCCATAGTAACCCAAATTGGGCAACTGGATCCTGGCCAGCCAGTAGCTTACTGTCCCAAGGTTGCTGTGTTTTATGGTGGGCATATACTGCCCAATATGGGCACATACCCTTCCCACCTTCAGCATGGACATAAGTCTGATCCTCAACCCACTAATGAATACCTATGCCCATTTAGTGACATTAGTCCTTATGACCTAGAGACATACTTTTGCTAGCCCTGACATGGCACCCAGTCTGTGATCCATGTTCTCCTATCTTGAGGATACTGGGCACTACACAGGGGGAACCACACAAACTCTAAACAGTCATTGGTCTGTGGTCAGGCTCAAACATTGTACCTTGTGCATGAGAGGTGAAGACCTTAACCATTATGCCAACGGGGATCTCATGACAGAGTACATGTGCTACAGGATATTTGTAAGCAGGCATTTTTCAGTCAAAAAATTGCCAAATGAGCCAAAGATCATCAAGCAATCAAGAAGCTGTTAATTTCAAGTGGAACTTATCTAGCCATTACGTGACTTAGCATGTTGCAGTCTCTTCAGCATGGAAAGGAATTAGATTAACCTTTATGTATGCTTCCTTGTGTGTTCGGGGGTGGTGGTGGTATGTCTGTATGCATTATCTTAGTATAGGCCATGAGGGATCCTCCTTGATACTGTCACTCTTGCTTTTGTTCTCACAACAGAATATAGCTGGCCTACAACTTCAGTGCCTTACTAGGATGACAATTACTATGGCTACTACAAAAGTCTTGGCACAGAGGCATACGAATACATACACTGTGCCAGATAGTATGTTCTTGACCTTTAGCAGATGTTGTTTTCAGTTTTAGAATGACATGGAATAGTTTTACAGCTGTTTTACAGTTCTGGTTTGCTTTGTGTTATATTAAGTACATTGGATTTCATCCACAGATATATGTACACATCAGGACCATTTTTCTTATGCATAAAATGATTGACATGAGCAATTGAGTGACACATTTTGTCTGGGGAAATACAAGGTATGGAGGAATGTCTGGTACAGACAATCCAGGGTTAATTAGCAACACAGGAATTAGTGGGACCATAGGAGAGGATAGCAGTGAGAGGCCAACATCACATCACCCATCCTAGGGGAGGAAAGTAGCCTAGGCTCATTGCAATAACTCAGCATTATGTGTTTGGTGAGGTCTGTGCTGCACAAGCAATATGATGCTTAGCTTCATATCCAGAAGCTTCAATGTACCTCCCAAAAGCAGAAATTAAAGGCTACCATGCGATGTCAGGAGTTACAGCGCACTCCCTGACAGCAGTATGATGCTGCAGCAGTATCCATGAACTCCTAACCAGCCAAGAATGGGCCTGGTTGAATCTGGGGGAGACTAAGATGACTCTAGTCTAGCAGACCCAGTGAATAAAGAGATAACTGGTGTCAGCTGATGGTTAGCTTTGGGGACTGAACAAAAAGTCTGCCAGTTTAGAAGACAGAGCTAAACCTATGTACTGCTACCAGGCTGCAATCCCTTAGTTTACACTTGCAAACTTTGTGATTGAACAGGTCACTTTAGCAGCTACCACTCACCTGAGAAGAGACACTTGGCCCTTGTGTATTTACCTAGTTAATAAATAAGAAAAGTAATTAAATACAAAGGTAGGGTCTGAGAGCAGGTCTGATATATTTCCTAATAAATCTGCATTCAAAATGTAATATGTAAGAGGTTAAGGAATGAAAGAACTGCTGACTGTTCATGCTACACTTTGCATTTTGCCACTGTTGGAGAAGGATTTAATGCGGTTCTGCAGGCAAGAGGGGTCAGAGCATATGAAAAACATCATGCACTGTATGTTTTTTCACACATCTCAATAATCTATGTTACTCAGGTCAGACTCAACATGCAAATGAAACACCTTACAGCTAAAGAATTAATTTATTTGAAGCCCTTGGAATTCATATAGCCCTTAGTGAGACACTCATTTTTCATGTTGTCCATTTTCCTGGATTTTACTGGGAACTTTTCATAAGATATATTCTAGCTCTCTTGAGTTCACTGTTACAGTTCCTAAACCCTTACATATTAACCACAGCTTGAATCTTTGTGACAGCAATAAAGAACAACAGTTTCTTGTTCATCTGCAGTCTCATGCACAGAATTAGAGAATGTCAGTAACCAGCCCTACAGCATTGCAGTAATGACAGACTTCATTTTACAGTACATATAATTATTACTATTCTCAGTCCTTACCTCGGTTGTGTTTTTCATAAACTGACTATCAAGGATTTGCTTCTAGGTCGACTGTTGCTAAAAATTGCTTCAGAAAAACTGGTGAGTTGCTAAATTTTATCTATGCTACATCCAAAAAGCTCTCATTGGGCTTCTGTTTTGTTAATCTACTCAAGAAAACTATTATCTGCTTCTAAGGTGCTATTCCATCTGAATTAATTTTGCCATGCATGGTTTGCTTTGCTGGCCTTGTCAAAAGTAACTGTTCTTCTATGTATGAGTAATTCTAACATGCACTTTTTAGTAAGGATTAACAAAACCCTGAAACATTTTAACACTTTCAAGTTTCAGCTCCTGTGAAGGAGACTTCTGTTTGCCTTTTTGCATTTCCCAGAATCCATATCAGCAGCCTTTGTTGTTTCTTAAAAGATAACAACTAGATGTGTATCAATTTTTCTTCACAGTTAATTTCATAATACACAAAGGAATT
>NC_056735.1:782529035-782536535 GCF_019279795.1 Protopterus annectens
TTGTAATTAGTAAGTTCTCAGCAGAAGGCTATGAAGCTGGACATGTAGCAGACTAGAGTTTAACATGTGAGTCTACTAGTCTACTATTCACGTACTGTTAAGTCCTTATTTAGCCACATGACATTCCTTCTATTCTTGAAGAACCTTGGAATAAACCAGCTTGGTTGGCGGCATTCTCTCAGACTAGATTTTGAAAATAAAATAAACAGCCAGAAAATAATGGCTGCTTTTGTTGCTGCCATGGGATTATTGCTGTTCTTTAGTCAACTGGTCTTTAGTCAACTGGTCGAGTGCATTAAAAAACAAAACAAAAAAAAAAACTAAATTTCAAGAGAACAGAAATTTCACTTGCCCTTGATAAATCACTCTTTGGGAATGTTAATGATGAGCAATATTATGCATGCTGAAATTTAATGTTGACAGAATGTTGTGTATAAAAAGGCAAAACTAAATGGCAACAGAGTCCATTCCAGATTAATGCCGTTTTTGACTTGGAAATGGACAAGCTGCAAAAGATTGAAAACATATCTGCCACAACAAATGAAGCATTATAATATTTAGTTTATAAATATAGTACCAAAATGTGGCAGATAAGGACTCAATGAAATTCTCTGTCACTTGCCAAGAACATATATATATATCTATATATATATATATCTATATATATATATCTATATATATATATATATATATATATATATATATATATATATATATATATATATTTATATATATATATATATATCTGTTTGTATTTATTGTTATTTTAATAAATTTGCAATATGGATTGACAGGCTATGTTAAGTAATAAAATAAGCATATGGTGTGGACTGGATTGGTCACAAACTAAAAGGATCTGATCCTATATTACGTTTAACTAAAACCACCGGTGTTAAAAATAATTTTGAAAAAAACATTTTAATTACTGGAAAATAAAGTGCTAATGATGGGTACTGCACTGGGTGGCTTGCCACAAAATTAATTATCTTACCAAGTAACATGTTGGAGCCTTAATCCTGTACTTGATGATGCTCTGCCCTGATTGTATGCAGCATGTTGTTCAGATTTCTTGTGCTAAGAGGTTGAGAGGAATGGATGCATGGTATGTCATGCTTCTAGTTGTCGATTATTTGGTGCATTTTAAGGGTGCCCTCCTTTGTATAAGATGCCTAGTAACTTTAAAGTGTTGTCGGTTTCTCAGTCATTTCCTGTTGCAATATTACCAGCTTACCAATTTTTTTCTTCAATGTAATGTAGACAATTGATTCTTAAAGGGCAGCAGGCACTGAATTTGTAGATGAAACATTGAGATGTAAAGTTGTTTGCTGATAGCAACCTCTTCATTAGTTATAGGTTTGTTTAATGTGGAATTATTCTGATGATTTTACTTTTGCAGAGATTGTGCATATTGAGTGATATTGGATTGTAATGACAGAAGTCCGAGTGCACTTTTATGTTGAAACTTTATGAAATAGGTCGTTTTGTCATTATAGGTTCATAGGTTCATGCTAGGCTATCTGCCTTAGGGCATTTATAAACCTAGCCAGAGTGTGTTTGGCTTTCGCCACCCATTTTAAATTAATTTTGCTATGCTCTTTTTTGAGGTTAGTATACTGTGCCTCTGTCTAACAGTGACATAGAAGTGATACCCGGGGTAAACCTACGATCTCCCATCCACTCATCAAGATTACTCTTGAAGAGAGTCAATGAGGGACTCTGCCTAACCTGGACTGGGATTTTATTCCAGAGTGAAGGGAGCCTCTGGGTTATGAATCTGTCCCTCCAGCATGTCCTATTTATTTCAGTGCTGAGGTTCAAGTCTCTCAAGCGCGTAGCTCGATGGGATTTGGATTTTCTGAGGTGTAGCATGTCCATTAATTCTGGGTTGGACATGGCTTTATACGTCAGGCAAAGATTGCGTCTGAGCAAGTGGTATGCCACTGAGTAGAGCTCGAGTTTCTTTAACCGGACAGCATATGGCATCTGTTTGAGCTCTTTGATCCTCTTGGTGAGGTACTTTTGGGGTCTTTCCAGTTGCTGCCGGTGTCTGGTAAGGTACATCCCAAAAGGGGCATTGTACTCAATTATGGGCCTGATGAGGGATGAGTAAAGAGGCACGATGACCTCCCCTGATCTAGATGTGAATCCCTTCATGATTAGGTGGGCTATATAAAATGTTTTTCTAACCACTTTGGCCACGTGGTTGTCAAATGAGAGATTGCTATCAACTTGGGTCCCCAGGTCCCTAATTACTTCTTCTGTACTTAATGGATTACCACCTATGTGGTAATTTGTGGGCACTTTGTTTTTGCCACAGGGGATGACTATACACTTTTTGGTGTTTAGCTTGAGGCCATGGCTCTGGCACCAGTTGTCTGTTTCTATGAGGCCTTTTTGGAGTATGCTTGTGTCGGCTGGAGAGTCGATTATGGCGCCCAGTTTGCAGTCATCTGCGAACTTGGTCAGCCACAGCCCTTCTGTGTTGGCCTGTACCTCCGAGAAATATATACCGAACAAGAGAGGTCCCAGGACTGAGCCTTGTGGGATGCCACTTGTAACTGGCTTGGAGTCTGACATGGCTCCAGCAATTCTACCCATGTGGGTTCTGTCCTTGAGCCAGTTTGCAACCCATCTAGTGACATAGGGGTTTATATTTAAGCTGGTGAGCTTATCTATAATGCCCGAGTGGGGTATTGTATCGAAGGCTTTTGCGAGGTCCAGGTAGGCTGTGTGGACCACCTTTCCCTCGTCAATGGCCTTGGTGACTGTTTCAAAGAAATCAACCAGGTTTAAGAGGCAGGATCTGCCCTTAACCAAGCCGGACTGGGTAAGAACCAGTGTCTGTAGGTCCCCAATATCTTTATTTATGAGGTCTATGATGATCTTTTCCATAGCTTTGCAGACCAAGCTAGTCAGGCTTATGGGGCGATAGTTTCCAGGATCCGTTGAGGCACCACCTTTGTGGAGAGGGACCACTGTTGCTGTACGCCACTCTTTTGGTACATATCCTGTAGTAAGGCTGAGATTGAACAGTAGTTTTATGTTTGGGTTTAGCTCTTCTTGGAGTTCATGTAGGACGCAGCCCGGGACACCATCTGGTCCCATTGATGCTGTGTTTTTTGCTTTGGAGAGGGCGGCTCTTACCTGAGCATCTGAGATGTCAGGGGGGCAGCACTCTGCTGGGATAGATATTTGCCCTTTTGGTGGGGGGGGGGGGGTTTGCGCTGAACCTATCAGCTAGGATGTTGGCAATGTCTGTGAGTTCGGTGTATTTTTTGTCATTTTGAACTAATTCTGAGCATATCTGGGAATTCCCACCCAGGTTCCTAACATAACTAAAGAAAGCCTTGTGATTATCCTTAGTGTCCTGTGCAATTTTTCTCTCGAAGCTGGCCTTAGACGATTTTATGAGTGCCCGTAGTTTTTTGCTAATACTGATCAGAGATGCCTTCCCTTTCTGGGATTTTGCTCTCTCATGTAGTAGCTTCCTCCTTCTATTGTATAGTTTGTTTATGGCTGGGGTTCACCAGACAGGACGTCTGCCTTTGGAGGATTGGGTCTTGGTTTTATTTGGGATTGCATGATCCATGCATTCCTGAAGGTGTTCATAGAATGCTTTTATAAAGGATTCTGTGGTCTGGGCCGTATTTTCCACAGGCCAGGGGACTTTGAAGGATTCCACCTCGGTTTTGAGGAGTGAGAAATTTACTTTAGAGAAGTTTTTCACTGTGGTTTTCTGGGCAGGGGGTGGGGTCAGGGTGTGAATATCCAGTGAGATTAGTTTATGTTTATTATTCATTCATATATTTTGTTTCATTGTTTAAGAATGTTTAAAACTACAAATTTAAAACACATTCTGACAAGTGGTGCTGTATTATACAAGGAATATAATCTGGAAGATGAATCAAAGAACAAATGCATGTATGTAAGGCCCTAAAAAATGTGTGCAAAGAGCCTGTGGTTTAAAAATAGTCCAAAGGTAAACTTAATCCTTCAGTAGCAAGATACATTTTCTATGAATGTGGGTTTTCATGCTGTTTCAATGAATGCAGGTTTCAAGGTCAGAGAAGTTTACAGCTCATATGTCTATTTTCATTATGAGACTGTTTGTTTAGCAAATTGCTGTCTGTGTTTATGTTATTTTATTTCAATACCTGCAATATGCACACTGATAGGTTTGAACAGTGTTTATGGCATCTGGTGAGAAACAGCCAAGTAATAGAACACTGGAATGGTTGGGGTTAGGGGGTTGCTACAGGAGGGGCTGTTTGGTGGGGCAGTGATCCATTACCCTGCCTAGAGCCCTATTTGACCATGATCTAGCCTGGTATTTAAAGTAGGAATACGTACACAAAGGTAGTTAACTCATTTGCACCTAGAGCCCTTAGCCAGTTTGTGTAACAGCTTAGCTAATAAGTGTGTTGAGGTATCTTTTCTTCTATGCATTTAAATAATTGAAGGAAATGACTGGTGTAGCTTTCCTGGGGAGTGACCTTCCTGTGGGTGTGGCTCAAATGAGGGTGTTTCATGAGTATGGTGTGGTTGAGGCTTAAGGGGCGCCACAGCACTACTTTGCCTAGGGCGCCATTTCAGCTACGGCTGGGCCTGGGCAGGAATCTTAAATAGCATTGTAGTGCACGAGCCACTCAGATCGCTGAGATTATGCATTGAGATTTCAAAAAAATAAATAAATAAACAAGTTAAGCCATTTCACAGAGCTAGGTGTGATTGTAGCAGTGCTTAATGGTGCTTAACAAAAGTGCTGTCACAATCAAGTCACATGCTAGCTACCTTGCTGGTTGGAAAAGAACAGCAGTAAAAGATAAAATGTCACAATCAAGTCGCATGCTAGCTGCTTTGCTGGTTGGAAAAGAAAAGCAGTAAATGATAAAACAGCTTTGTAAAGCTGTTGGAATTTAATTCTGCCACATTTATAAACAAAAAGAGTGCAGAATGAAGATTTTAACGGTCTTTAAAGCTCTTCATTTTTCAGAGGACAATTTGTTTCTGCCTTCTGTCTCTGATGGTGCTAAACTGTTTTACTGGCTTGTAAAGACTTTTGAAATCTCAGGGACGTTTTCACAGGTAGTTTTATTCCTGCACTCTCCTACCACATTATTATCAATTAATTCACTGCATGGTCTTTAAAAATAGGGGCCACCACAACAGAACTCCGGTCCGCTAATGATTGGCAGTGGATTTTTTTACAGTGCCGAGTTGCCAGCCCAATGTCCAACCTTCAAAGAAGGCACACCCATTCACGTACGCACCTATCTGCATGTCTTTAGACATCACTCGACCGCAGATAAAAACATATTTTATATATATATATATATATATATATATATATATATATCTATATATATATATATATATCTATATATATATATATATATATATATATATATCTATATATATATATATATATATATATATATATATGTTTTTACAACTGAGTATACCTCATACCACAGAAGACCAACTGTCTTTACATCTGAAATGATGGCAACCTCTTTGCCATGCTTGCTCACAAAAAGTACTTGGGAAAGGATAACGTTCTTATTTTTCTTTTCATGCAGCAAGAAAAAAGGTACATCACAGAAATTATTTCCTGTGTCTATGATAAGGGTATAGACAAATCATGTTTAAATTTCACTTGAAATCAGCAAAGGAAATTCCAAGTGGAACTGTAATTTTAATTAGTGGCAGGAAGCAAAGCTCCCCAGACCCTCAACAATACAAGGTGTTACGCCTCCTATATAAATGTCATTAATATAAAAACTCCAAAGTTGCAGTACTTCAGGGAAAGGGACAATGCTCCAGGTTACATATCTGAGCTCAGATGTGTTTAAGTGACATCATTCACAGGATATGTATACTTCTATGTGTCTTTCGGCTTATCCTGGTTAGGGGTCGCCACAGCGGAACTCCGGTCTGCTAATGTTTGGTAGTGGATTTTTACATGCCGAGTTACCAGCCCTGATGCACAACCTTCAACGAAGGCACACCCATTCATGCATGCCTCTACACAGAAGACACTCTAGCTGAGAATCGAACGCGACAACGTCTTGCTGTGAGGTAACCTGCCTAAACATGAGAGAGCAACTAACTTCCTTTAAAGTCAATGCACTATTCTAAAACAGACTACTATTCACAAATTGCAGGTAAGTAGCTGTATGGCAAAAAAGAAATCAGATGCATTTCACAACAATGAATTCATATGAGTATTAAAAATCCCGATAGACAGAAGCCATCTCAGTGATGTGACTAATTAGTAGTAATGAAAGCAGTGAATATGAAACAGGATCTCTAACAGAAAAATGTAAAATTGTTAACTTAAGTAAAGCATAGTCATGGTATAATGACAATAATTTTATGTAAAAGGAGGGCTACAGAAAGACTCACTACCTCATGGTTAGAGCATCAGCTAAGTATTATGCCCTTGAGGGGTAAGCTTACCCTCTAGGAGTAAATTTATTACAATCCCAAAAATCCCAAATCCTTTCTTTCTTCTTTTGGCTGCTCCCATTAGGGGTCACCACAGCGGTTCATCTGTTTCCATTTCTTCCTGTCATCTGCATCTTGCTCTGTCACATCAACCACCTGCATGTCCTCTCTCACCGCATCCATAAACCTTCTCTTAGGCCTTCATCTTTTCCTGTTACCTGGCAACTTCATCCTTAGCATCTTTTTCCCAATATACTCTGCATCCCTCCTCAGCACATGTCCAAGCCAACATAATCTTGCCTCTCTGGCTTTGTCTCCAAACCTTCCAACCTGGGCTGACCCTCTAATATACTTATTCCTAATTCTGTCTACCCTCGTCACACCCAGTGCAAATCTTAACATCTTTAACTCTGCCATGTCCAGCTCTGACTCTTGCCTTTTTGTCAGTGCCACTGTCTCCAACCCATATAACATAACTGGTCTCACTACCCTCTTGTAGACCTTCCCTTTCACTCTTCCTGGTACTTGTCTGTCACAAATCACTCCTGACAATCTTCTCCACCCACTCCATCCTGCCTGTACTCTCTTCTTCACCTCTCTTCCACAATAAGGGTTACTGTGAACTGTTGATCCCAACTATTTAACTCATCCACCTTTACTCCCTGCATCCTCACTATTCCTCTATCCTTCCTCTCATTCACACACACATATTCTGTCTTAGTCCTGCTGACCTTCATTCCTCTTCTCTCTAGAGCATATCTCCACCTCTCCAGGGTCTCCTCCACCTGTTCCCTACACTCAATATTGATCACAATGTCATCTGCAAACATCATAGTCCACGGGGGACTCCTGTCTGATCTCATCTGTCAACCTGTCCATCACCATTGTAAATAAGAAAGGGCTCAGAGCTGATCCTTGATGCAATCCCACCTCCACCTTAAACGCATCAGTCGCTCCCACCACAGACCTCACTGCTGTCAAACTACTCTTGCACATATCCTGTGCCACTCTTGCATACTTCTCTGACAATCCCGACTTCCTCATACAATACCA
>NC_056735.1:782541535-782566535 GCF_019279795.1 Protopterus annectens
ATTTATTGACCAATGTTTTGTGTATGATCAAAGGCTGATGATAAGTCTATATAAATTTATCCACAGTGCAATTTTCATTTATAAGTGTAATTATATTATTATAAAACATCATGGTACAAGTAGTTATCAATTATTGTTCAACATATGCATGCTGATGTATTGTTTTAAGTACCACCCTTTTGAATTCTGGCAGTGATTCAGCCGAAATAACTTTTCTTCATTATTTTTCACAACAAGAAGGTTGGCTTATGGGTCTATTT
Source organism: Protopterus annectens (assembly GCF_019279795.1). Taxonomy (NCBI): domain Eukaryota; kingdom Metazoa; phylum Chordata; order Ceratodontiformes; family Protopteridae; genus Protopterus; species Protopterus annectens. The sequence goes on from NC_056735.1 coordinate 782,541,796, forward strand.
GACTCTGGCTTCCTCATATTTCCTTTTCATTATGTTGTTTGACTTTCGGCTTTTTCCCTGTAAGGGGTCGCCACAGCGGAACTCCGGTCCGCTAATAATTGGCAGTAGATTTTTACGAAACGCCGAGGTGTCAGCTCAATGTCCATCCTTCAATGAAGTATCGCCCATTTACACACGCATGTCTTTCGAACGCTACCCAACCACAGGGATGACATGCAGACTCCACACAGAAGGCAATCCCAAGCCAAGCTGAGAATTGAACGGGAGAACCTCCTGCTGTGAGGTAACAATGCTACCGCCATACCACCGTGGAAGATTTCCTTTTCATTATAGATTTATCAAATACATGTATTCATTCTTGAAGAACCTCCTGATATTTAAATGACCTAGTGAATAACAGATGCAATGTATCTCCTTTTTTAATTTTTCCAAGTCTTTTGAGTTTCTAATGCCATGACAGGAACGGACCCCTTACTTAGTCAAAGTATGATTAAAGTTCATTAAATTTAGTATTGTTTCATTCTGGTTCATTCTTGAAGAACCTCTTGATATTTAAATGACTTAGTGAATAACAGATGTAATGTATCGCCTTTTTTAATTTCTCCAAGTCTTTTGAGTTTCTAATACCAAGACAGGAGTGGACCCCATTCCTTAATCAAAGTATGATTCATCATTTTTTCGGCTGTTCCCGTTAGGGGTCACCACAGTGGATCATCTGTTTCCATTTCTTCCTGTCCTCTGCATCTTGCTCTGTCACACCAACCACCTGCATGTCCTCTTAAAGTTCATGAAATTAGTATTGTTTCAATCTGGGTCTATATCATATGTTCAAAGTTTTAAACATTGAACATATGATTAAAAAAAAAAACCCTAAACTAACTGTTGTAGGCAGGCGGACAAGCCCTCTGCACCCCCCACTTGGGGGGCTGCGCCACCCACACCCCCACTCTTTAAATATACCAACTCTGAGACTGCACTACAGTGCAGTAAGGGAAATCTTCCCTTTACCTTGTTATAGTGCAGTCTCAGAGTTGGTGTATTTAAATAGCGGGGGTGTCGAGGGTGCAGGAGGGCTTGCCCCCCCTGCTTGCAACAGTCAGGTAAGTTCCCTTTCTTTTTTTTTTTTAATCATATGTTCAATGTTTGAAACTTTGAACATTTAAATTCGATTATTTAACGTTCAAAATTTTCAAACTTCGAACATATGATATAGACCCTTTCAATCTTTGATGTCAGCCAGAAGTGATCTTCACAGCACCTGCAATGTGCGGAGTAATGACTCCTTCTGCAATTCGTACAGTTACACATATTGGTAACATATCTAAATACGATTGTAAATTATTTTTTATATGACCCTGTAGCTACTATTACTATTGGAACTGTCTGGGTATCTGTCTTCCACATTGCTCTCATTTCTGCCTGCAAATCCTGATATTTTATGACTTTCTGTCTCTCTATATGCATGACAATGTATTCACTGGGTGTGGTGATTTCAATGATCAATCTTCCTTTTGCCTTCTTTTCATAGACCACTATGTTTAGTTTTCTATCATCTGTCTTTTGAAGTGTTGATAATGGGTGATACCATGTAATGTAGACTTCATCATTTTCTCTGATTCTTTGTGGCTCATGTTTCCAGTGTTTTTCACCCACTTTACTACCATAATGTTTGCACAATCCCCAGTCCAACAGTCTTGCCACATTATTATGCCGTTCAGTATACAGTCCTTCTGCCATTAGTATGTCACAACCAGCAATGAGGGTTCACCTTTTTCCAATTCTGTTTTACAAAACCTACCTACATTTGTCTTTTTCTCCCACATGTTCAATGGACTTTGTAAACCAATTTGTACTTAGCCCACTATCTTGCGCCGCCAACATTAACCTTTCATCTTTTGATTTCGCCTCTCCTTAACCATTCCTGCACTCGTTCCTGATAAACTTGAGATTCTTCCAGACGTTTTCTATACTTGCAACTATATTTATGCATTTTCCACATTTCTTGCCTTCTCATCTGGTCCTTCGCCTTATAATCTTTCTTTTGTTTTTTGGCACATTCAGTTGCTGTCTGATTTTTATCTACTTGTGGCTTGATTTCCATTCCTGCTTGACACCGATATTATTCTGCTAGACTAAGCAGATAAGTCACATTAGATTTATTCTCCTCATGCTTCAAAACTTTCACTACATTTGGGTCTTGTGAGGTCAGCAGATATGCATTGAGTCCCATGATTGCAGATCTATACAGGTAATCAATTTCAAGGAGGCCCATCCCTCCTTCAGAATGGGGAATATATAATCTTGGTATGCACTGATTTTTATAAATCAGTTGGTGAGCATGAAGGATTTGCTATCTAATCTATCCAACACATTTTGAGGCCAGTCAATCACTCCAAAAACTGTAAGTTAAGACTGGAAGAGCAAATTGGTTTATAGTTTGGATTTTGTTCCTAGATGTCAGCACTGTTTTCGGGATTAATATAAGTCTTCTAAAGTATTCCTTACTACGTTTTATTCACATTTGTACATGTTTAATTGTTGATCCTTCATTAATTCCCAAATATTTATACACTCCCTCTTGCTCAAGTTCTTTTATGTCACATTCTTGTCCCAAACTGATGTTTTCTTGGTGCTGCCATTTTCCAGCTTTAAAGGTTGTTTTTGCACATTTATCAAGACCAAATGACATGCTTATATCATCTAAAAAATTTTTGACAACTTGCAGTTGTGCTTTCAATTCCCTGTTTTATTAGCTATGCAATTTTAAATCATTGACAAAGAGAAGATGAGCTGTCTTTACACTTTGTTGTTTTCTAGGATTCAAATTATAGCCATGGCCTGAGCTGTTAAGTAGACAGCATAATAGGTTAAGGGCAAAGCAAAATAGCAGTGGTGACAGAGAGTCACCCTGGAATATCCCCTTTGAATTTTTATCCCTGGAATAATAATTTGTCCTTTATCATGGCTTAATTGCAAAGTTGTCTGCCACTGTTTCATGGTCATTGGAATGTAGTCGATCAGTGTAGGGTATAGCTTATACATTTTTAAGCACTCTTTTATCCATGAATGTGGGATACTATCAAATGTATTAAATAAAATCATAGTGGAGAACTTTAAAAAGGGGAGGAATTTAAGTACAGCATAGGTTGACTGCAAAAAAGCAGTCAATCCATGTTGTACTCTAATTCTTCCCCTTTTTACACTTCCCCACTATGACTTTATTTAACAACAAATGTTCCTTTGTTCCATATGACTTTCTTTTATTGCCTTTTTGTTCTATTGCCATAACTGAGTTTTCTTCTAAATGACTATAAACTCTGTCAGCATCAATTCCAGTGTATAGTTTATACACCATCGGAGGGCAAGTTATTGGTCTATACTTTTTACGGTAGCTTGTAGGTTCACTCTTAAGTAGAAACATTGTTTTTCCTGTTGTTAGCCAGATTGCTGTATGTTTGGGATGAACATATAAATAGTTCTTACTCATGGCTAGATCTTCATTAAAAGATGTTAATACTACTGCGTCGGGGCCTGGGGTTTTCCTATTACAGGATTTTCTTAACATTGTTTCAGTCTGGCTGTTACTTCATCCCATTTCATATCCTGTACCTTTAAACTTCTTTTTCTTTTACTTCTTCTATCCATTTAGCATCTTTGCTATGTTCCACAGGATCTTCATAGATACTTCTCCAAAAGGTATCTATTTCTTCTTGTTTTTGGTGGTCTTTCAATTCCTTTTACCTTGTTTCCCAATTCTCTATAAAACATTTTGGGTCTTCAATAATTTGCTAATTTTGTACTTTTCCTTTATATTTATCTGTGTATCTTCTAAGTTTTTCTGTCTGTGCTGAGATTTTTAGTTTGTAATTTGCAATAGTGCATGAAGTGCAGGCTAACACAGAAGGCCTCTGGCTAACAAAGTTCACAGATGACTGCAAACTAGGAGCCATAGTCAAGTCCCCAAATGATGTGGACATCCTACAGAAGGGCCTCACTGAGACAGATGCATGGTGTCAGAGCCATGGCCTCAAGCTCAATGTCGTAAAGTGCAGTGTCATCCCCTTTGGTAAAAACTCTGTACCCATGAACTACAACATAGGCAGCAATCTACTTAACACTGAATGCGTGATAAGAGTCCTTGGGACCCAGGTGGACAGTAGTCTCTCCTTTGATAGTCACATCGCCACAGTAGTCAGGAAGTCCTCCACGTGGCACACCTCATCATAAAAGGGTTCTCCTCCAGGAAAAAAGAGGTCATCATTCCCCTCTACTCGTCACTCATTAGACCCATTATAGAGTACAATGCCCCTTTTGGAATGTACCTCACAAGACATCTGCAGCAGCTGGAAAGGCCACAGAAGTACCTCACAAAGAGGATTACTGGCCTAAAACAAATGCCTTACACTGACCTCCTCAAAAAACTCCAGCTTTACTCCGTAGCATATCGCCTACTCCGAGGTGATCTCTGCCTAACATATAAAGCTATGTCAAACCCAGAGCTGTTGGACATGCTACACCTACAGAAATCCCAATCCCTCCGAGCTACATGCTCTAGGGACCTAAACCTTGTCACCACAATAAACAGGACATACTGGAGAGATAGATTACTGTCTCAGAGACTTCCTATACTCTGGAACAAGCTACCCATCTATGTCAAGCAAAGTTCTTCATTAGCACTCTTCAAGAAAAATCTTGATGAATGGATGGGAAATAGGAAATACACCCCCGGGATCACTTCTGTGTCTCTGCTTGACAGTGGCACAGGAAAATAACTTTCTTGAGTGGCATAAGCCATGTAAGCTTGCTGGCTAGGCTTACGTAGGCCCTTGGGCTGATAGCCTAGTACCTACCTATGAACCTATAGATCCTGTTCTGTTCTAATATTGTGCATTGCTTTTATCACATCTATCTTTCTATTTTGGTTGATCTGTTCTCTTTTCTATCCTCTTCTAACAGGGACACTTCTTGTTTTAATTGTTTAATAGTTTTCTCTATTTGATATGTCCATGATGGCATTTGATTTCATCCTTTCCTTTCCCTTACTACCCTGTGATCCTGTTGTAGAACTTTATCAGTTATTAACTTAGCTGCACGGTAATATATCCTGTTTACTTCTGTTATATCGCATGGATCTCTATGGACAGTCCTAATTACTATGTTCATTTGTTTTATCAAACTTCTGACTTTTTGGGTTTTATTGATCTTCTGCAGTCTATTTATTTCATTGCTCTATCTATCTATCTATCTATCTATCTATCTATCTATCTATCTATCTATATTAAATCAAGCAACTCTTCTCTTAGCTTGTTTTCTTCTAGACTGAGGGCACATTTTTGTGTTCCATTTCCTGTGGGGATTCTATACAGAGTTCTAGTGCCTCTTCCTGTGGTACATTTTCTTCAACTTCATCCTGTGCCATCCATTGCTCTGTCATATGGGAACTCACTGGCCTATCAGCCCTAAATATTGACGGCCTCAGAGCTTCCACAGTTTCCTGTTCCTTCCTTTGTTGTCTAGCTTCAAGTGAACGTTTATACTGGTTTCCTGTGGAAGGCTCCAAAATATCTTAATATGGCACCTGATCAATTACTTCCCGTTCCACTGGTTTCCTCTTAATTTGGAGGTCCATTGCTCTATCCTGTTGTGGTGATTTCTGAATTAGATTTTATACACTGAATCCTTCACTTCGGAGGTACTCTATAACCACAGTTTCTATTTCTTTAACTTCTCCATTACTAATCTTTTTTTCTACATTTCCTCTTTGTCTTCTTATTTTTTGTATTTTAAAGTTTTCCATGTCTGCATTTCTCTTTAAATATCTTTGGTGCTGCTCATTTTGTATTGATTAGTTTTGCTTTCTCCTTTGCATAGATATTACACCATATTAAATCTCTATTTCATTACCATGTCCATATTTCTTCTTCAGATGTCTCTTGATCTTCTTCCTGTTTCCCCTCACTTTGGGGACTCGTTCCATCAGGCTGTGATGTAACCTGTGTTAGACCTTTTACACCAAATCTTTCACTTCATTTTCTGTTTTTTAAACTTCTACTTTACTAATCTTGTCTACATTCCCTCTTTATGATATTATTTTTTTTTATTGTAAAAGTATCTATGTCTAGATGCCTTTGCTTTCATTTCTCTTCAAATATCTTTGGGGCTGGCTTCTTTACTTATGCATAAATATTGTACCATATCAAATCTCTCTTTCTTTCCCATATCCATATTTATTTTTTATACTTTTCAAAAATATCTAGGTTTTGTTGTTTATATTTTCATACTTCCTCAGATGCTTCTTTTTCCAAACAGATCAAAGTTTCTTGGTCCCTATACTGTTTTTCACAAATCTGTTGTATTAATGACCACAAATTTTTATTTGAAGCTCCTAACAGTTTTTCTTGTGGAAGTATTTTTCTTTCCTCTAATTTCTCTCTTAATCTTTTTGTATATCTTGTGTCTGGAAATTCTGGGCTTTTTGCATAATAGTAGCAATACATAATTTCTTTCTTATCCTCAATAATCCACTTTATCATCTTCATAGCTCTTCTTTGGCCTATCAGATTCTGTGATTTTTGTGGACTGCTACTTCCTTTTACAACAGGGGGGGGGGGGCATCCTCCCCTTCAGCTTGTCCTCACCTCATTGTCAGACTGTTTCCATATTTTGAGGATTCTACACTGTCATTTCTTCCAGTCCTGGCACCAATGCGCCCACCAGGATTGGGCAGCTTTTTATCCTGAGTTAATTTAGACTGTCGTGAGACAGGTTAGTCTTACCCTACTGATGATGTGTTGTTGCGATAGTAATACTGCTCAGTATGAGAAGAACCACAGGTTCAGATATTCGGTGTATGTGCTTGGCTGAGGAGCCAATGGTGCGAAGCTACCATCTGTGGGATTATGACTATATGCCCCTAAGTCAGAATCTCACCTAAACATAATGATAGCACAGCACTGCAGATCTCTGGTTGGCCAGGGATAGCTGCCCACAAGGTTGGCAAGGAGCGCTGCTCATCACTGGGTTGGAGCATGGATGGAATGGATCCACCTCTCTCCAGCAGCTCACCACACGTTCATGGGGAACCAGGTGGTAAATCATTCGTAGACAACCTGATTCTCTAATGGTACTGTAAGTTCATGATAAAGTATTCTCAGGTCATTATTACAAATTCTGTCTCCACTTTGTGCTTTCTTTAGGTCCAGTTTACATAGTAGTTTTGTATTTTTTACATATACTATAGTTTAACTTAAGAATCTAATGTTATCCAGATGTTATCAGCACAAAGTACCTTCTTCTTTAGCCAAGCTGTTTTGCAGAAGATTGTGTAAATATATGTACAATCTGTTGTGCTTGGAAGTACATTATTGAATCTACATATAATTTATCAAATTGCATATTGTTACTGTTACTGAATGCTATATATCTATAAAATGTTTCCTATTATGCTCAATATCTCTATAAATTTTCTTCAAATTGTCCTGATCCTGTCTCACGTTATGCTTAGCTTGTCTATCTAGTTTGTTTACTTCAGTTTTCAAAGTTACAGTTTCACCTCTTTTCTCTTTGTTACATTTTGTTCCTTATCTTAATTGTCTTGTTGCTGTGGAAATACATCCTCCCGGCCTTGTATGTTTACATATTGATGTCAAACTTTTTTTTTTTTTCATTTAAACAATTTCACTTTCAGACTTGTTACATTCCTTCTGCCACATTTCACTGAAAGTGTCACTCCAATTAGTTTTACATAGAGTCTGTTTTGCTTTCATATAATGTATTACTAATCTTCTGTGCACTGGTTTTGATTTCACTTTTGCAGAATTATCTAGCAGTGGTTTAACCTTTATAACCCCATGATCGTGGCATATCAAAGGTGATAAAACTTGACATGAAGTCGCAGTCATCTTAGTAACACCAACAACAGCTCCCTGGAAAGTTTGTTTGCAATTTGCCCCAATTTTTGTTACTTAACATGTGTTATAAATAAAATCACTACTAATGTGGAAACAATATTATTTCAATCTGTTTCTTGTAAATTTACATCCTTAGCTACTATGATTTTTCACTCCTGTGTTTCATACAAGAAATTTATGAATCCATCTACATTATTAGCACTTGACTTTGGTGGCATATACACTCCAGCTGTTGTGTGCTCTACAGTTGTGATTATTGCCACAGCCAGACAATGTACAGCATTTGCTTTATCATCATAGGTGTAATAGCCAAACGTCTCATAACAATCTTTCATCCCTATCATAACATGTCTTCCTCATTTTTTTAGAATGACTGTTTTACACACACACACACACACACACACACACACACACACACACACACACACACACACACACACACACACACACACAATAACAAGATCAATTTTATGTGAGCACACCAAATTTTCCAAAAAAAACTTTATTATTAATGTTACTAGCATTAGCAAGCAGCACATATAAATCTGCCTATGAACTGTTACATTTCAGGCCTTTCAAAAATCCTGTCTTGTGTGAATGAAATATTGTACTGTAACTGCTTAACTGCTACAAGTGGACCCTTTTCTGTCTAAATATATGTGCTCCCCAAATTAAGCTTGCATGTTTTACCCATTTCCATGACTTTAATTTCCATTCTGAGGATTGCTGCTCTACACCAGTAATCAACTCCTCCCTGGTGAGATCTGACCACAAGTTAATCAGTCGATATCCAAATACCACCCTCACACCCCACGAAGGAAACCAAAGTGAAAAACTTCTCCAAAGCCAATTTTGAGCTCCTAAAGTCAGAAGTTTCAAACTTCACGTCATCCATACGAATGGGGAATGGATGTATGGCTGCTGAATCATACACCAAGGCACTGTATGATCATTTACACAAGTGCATGGATCAGACCATACCAAACAGAACCAAGATCCTGTCCTCCAAAAAAAGGAAGCCTATCTTGTGGTCCCCTGCCATTAACAAACTCTACAACAGAAGGAAAAAACTGTTGCAGAAAAAAGTAAAGTCCCAAGTCTGGAAAAATTCCCTTGTGAGTCTCGGCAAAAAACTGAGATCCCTCATCAAATCCTCCAAAGCTAGTTATGAAAACAAAATTGCTACAGATGCTAAAGACGACCACAAGGCATTCTTTAGCAATGTCAAGAATCTGCATAACAATATGCAGAGGTGCTCTGAGCTATTGCACAATGGCATCACTTATACTGAACCAACAGATATTGCCAATACCTTGGCCAACAGGATCAGTGCAAACTTCACCCAACTTCACCCCCCCAAAGGGCCCATCCCAATACCCGAAGAATGCCATATCCCTAATATTATGGCTGTACAGGTAGAAGCTGCACTATCCAAAGCCAAATATACAGCTTCCATGGGACCTGATAATATACCTGACTGTGTTCTACATGAATTCCAAGGAGAACTGGCACCACACCTGAATGCCTTATTCAACTACAGCCTCACGTCAGGCTTTGTTTCCACCGAATGGTGCACCGCCACAGTCATTCCACTCCACAAAGGAGAAGCAACTACTGACCTTGGAAACTACTGCCCCATCATCCTAATGAGCCTGATCTGTAAGGCCAAGGAATGCATCATTATGGACCTCATAAACAGGGATATAGGGGACCTTGAAACCCTGGACCCCTCGCAGTTTGGGTACATGAAGGGCAGATCATGTCTGCTCAACCTGATAGACATCTTCGAATCTGTCACTAGAGAGGTCGATGACAGCAAGGCAGTCCATACAGCCTACCTTGATCTAGCCAAGGCCTTCGACACCATCCCCCACTCAGGGATCATTGACAGATTGACTAACCTAGGCATTAATCCCTACATCATAAGATGGGTTGCCAACTAGCTCACGGACAGAATGCACATGGTGAAAGTAGCGGACTCCAAGTCAGACTTCCTGGCAGTTACAAGCGGAGTCCCACAGGGATCTGTCCTGGGTCCTCTCCTGTTTGGTATCTACTTCTCTGATGTTCAGGCCAACACCAACTGACTCTGGTTAACCAAATTTGTGGATGACTGCAAACTGGGAGTTATTATTGATTCTCAAGCTGATGTAGACATTCTACAAAAAGGCCTCACAGACACCAACAACTGATGCCAGAAATATGGTCTTAAGCTCAATACAAAAAAGTGCATCGTTATCCCCTTTGGGAAAAACACAGTGCCCATGAGCTATCACATTGACAGTAGCCCTCTCAACTCCCAAAGTGTGATAAGAGATCGAGGAACACAGGTAGATAGCAACCTCTCCTTTGACAACCATGTTGCCACAGTAGTCAGGAAGTACTTCCATGTGGCACACCTCATTACAAAAGGCCAGGAAGAAAGAAGTCATAATCCCCCTCTACTCATCCCTCATTACACCCATTATAGAGTACAATCCCCATTTGCATGTACCTCACTAGACACTTACAACAACTGGAGAGGCCAAAAAAATTCCTCAAAAAGGGGATCCTAGGACTCAAACACATGCCCTATACAGACAGACTTAAGAAACTCCAGCTATACTCCATCTCATATTGCCTACTTAGAGGCCATGTCTGACCCAGTGTTGTTAGACATGCTTTATCTGAAAAAGTCTCAATCACTCTGCACCACACACTCCAAAGACCTCAAACTTGTCACCACAATAAACAGAACCTGCTGAAGGGACAGGTTCCTAACCCAGAGACTACCCACCTCTGGAATAAACTCCCCATTCCTGTCAAGCAGAGCACTTCACTAGTCATCTTCAAGAAAAATATTGATGAGTGGATGGTTAACAGGAAATTCACCCCACTAATCACTTCATCAGCCTTGCTTGATAGGGGCACAAGGAATGAACGTCCGGCAATAGGATGACTGAGAATATTCTTGGGCTAGGATTGTGTTGGCTCCAGAATCATTAGCCTAGTACTCACCTATGAACTATGATATGTGAAAAATGCATACAAACACCTGTATAAACTGTGTCATCTAAGAAGGCTGAATGTTCCCTACTAAAAGTTAATGATTCCTGAAAGTTGAGGTCATTTGAACCAACATGAATAAAAAAAGCTCCATGCTTCCTTACATTAAGGTATTCTAAGGCCTTACTCTCATGTTTTATTTTTGCTCCTGACAAGCATAACTGTATTCAGTGTTTATTATCCTCTTAGCAAATGTAAATATCTGTTCCTTTAACAATTGAATTTGCATTTACTAGTATATAATTTTATACTGGACCTGAAGAATCTCCCACCTCTAATTCAATACTGTCTTCTCTTTTATTTGTTACAGAAGAATGATGTTGGTCACTATTAGTCTTACTACCCTCACTGTTTTTTACCACCTATTCCATTTGTAAGCATACAGTTCTCATCCAGATGTCTTTGTACATCCACAGCCTGAGCATTGTGGCCAGCTTCAGTCTTCCTCCTCTTTTTTTCTTACAGTAATGTTCTTTTAATCTTCCAAGTTTAATTTAGATTTTTTCCTTTTAGTCTGCCCATTGTCTTTCATTTCTACCTTCTCTTCTGGAACAGTGATGCCATCCTCTGTATTATGAACTTACTGTAACTGAACAATGTTATCATTTATTTATTTACTTATTGCATTTGTTGTCCGGGAAAGTCCACTGGGTCTGGAGAAGCTCATTTTCAGTGGAGGCCCATGGAGAAAAACTCCACATTACTACATACAATTAAAATAAAACATTGTAGATACATGAACAGAACAAATGTAGTACTATATACAATTAGTTAGAACAGTTGCTGATATATGAAAATATATAAACATTCCAATAATACAAAAAATGATCATGTATTTTCTAGGTAAGTGACAGTATAAATGGAAACAGAAGTATGAAACTCAGAGTAGAAGAAGAAAGTCTATTAGCAGTATTCATGAGTAGGGAAGGACAATAATATCTACATGTGAGTGAGTAGAATTCAAAGTAGAGGGGTGTATATTACAGGGGAAAACCAGTGAGCAGAGAGTATCTGGATGAAAAGCTGGAGAGAGGAGGAGTGAGAAGGTACAGAGAAAAGAGTGAGAGAGATTAAAGAATAGAAACAGGGGAGGTTCCATAGTTGTATGTTAGGGGGTGAGATTTTTTGGTGGGGTACAGGAGCATTGCCAGTTAGACACTAAATGTAATTTTATTGATTTTTTAAAAGAAGCAGTCTTACAGGTTGATCTGAGAGGAGGAGGAAGATTCATTCCCTGTAATTTGGGCATTACGTAGTAAAGCAGTGTCCTTTTGTTTAGTATATTTTCTCTTTGGTTTATTTACATCAGGCAATTTCTTTTTCTTTCAAGTTATTTGTAATGAGCCCCTCCTTCTCTCTCTTTTTATTTTCTTCTACATGCTCTGAAACCTTATGCTGCTGTATATGTGCATCCTGAGTTCTATAGTTGTTATCTGTACTGTTATATTTGATCTACATTAGCATATCAAATGGACTAAATAGCAAAAGCTATTTAGTCGATCCAATACTGTCGAAATGGCAAAATAGCGAAGACATGGAACATCACATTTTTTCCCAGAGAAAAAATTTGGTGGGCCGTCTTTGGGACTTTGCCATTTCCTCCACTATGGTGCAATCTCAGAGTTGGTATATTTAAGTAGGGGGGGGGTGTGGGGGGGGTGAAGCCCCCCACTTATCTTTGTGTTTAAAGTTTTTATTTTTATTTTTTTTTGCGGAGCAGTGAATTTTTTCCCTGGGAAAAAATTTGCTGTTCCATATGTTCGATATGTTGTGGTTTAGACATTACCTACACTGCATTCGCTATTTTCATAGTACGATAAGGTAATATAGACGCTTTATATTTAATAGGGACTGAGTGATCTTTACTAGCACAGGGCACTTCTTTACTAAATCTGTTGTGTTTGCATTTTGCTTAATATTCTTGTCTGATCAGTCCAGTAATAATACATGTAGCAATAGTTTTCCATGCTGTGGTGGTTAACAATTACAATCATTTTTAGTAAGTTTATATTAGGTTCTCCTATGAAATATCACAAGACACAACCCAGACTTTTTGAAGCACTGATTAATAATGCCTAAGAAACAGCAGAGTGAAAAAATTAACTTTAAGCCCTCCACACGCCTGAACTGATATATATACACCAACTCCATGGTCCCACCAACTCTAGGAAGGGAGAAATCTCCCCAAAGGAGTGGCTCATTGTCAAGGCTCATTTAGAAGTCATACTGGCAATTATTTCCTATGGGAAACAGAGGCTGGCATTCTGAATTTCAAGTTTTTTTCCTGTGGACAGACTTTTGAGGAAAACAAGTCTCCAATGTTATCATATGTTACCTTTATAATCACATAGCATTTAGTACACTGGACAGGATATTTATGCATCAGAAAATATTTAATGGCATACCCATTTATAGAATCTATTCTCAGCTACAAGCAAAACATTTTAAAAGGAAAACATTAGCATCACAAACCACAACATTCACAGAAATTAAAACAATGAGCAACTTAAGTGTAACTGAGTGAGAAAATCACACAAACAATATGTAAAGAAATACTAAATTAGGTACATTGAGCTAGCTTTGTACAAAAGGTAATTCATAATGTAGTTATTCTGATCTACTGTATCAGTTGTGAAAACAATACTAAAACTGTATCTGTTCTTTACGTCTGTTCACTTTCACTTGTAATCATACCATGTTATAACTACACATGCTCCTTTGGAAGGGCTAGAGTGTGTCTGCCTACATTCTATCCATTTCTTCCAACAAACAGTAAAACTAAGAGGTACACACAAGATATAAATCAAAATAATTCTCCTACCAACTGATTTCACAATAAATCACAAAACAAAACCAGATGGTTTTATATAAGCTCTTGGGTATCCTGTTTACAATCTGTATGAATTTTTAGCTATTTAGTTCCCTTTGAAAGGCTAAAGTGTGCCTGCCTTCAATCTATCCCACTATTCCAACAAACAGTAAAAAGCAGATGTAAAATAATAAAATTTAAATAAAAATAAATATTTTTCTACCCAGTAGATACAAAATAAATCACAAAATAATGCCAGATAGTTTTAGATAACTTCAGATAAGCTCTCAACAATAAGCTTATCACCAAATATGAAACTACAATTACTAAAAGATCCTGACACTGAGCCTCACCAGCTTTCCACCCCGAGCGTCACCAGTTCTCCAGCCTGAGCCTTACCAGTCTCACCAGTTCTCCAGCCCTATACTAGAAACTAAATCTTTGTGACAGGGACAAGCTTAATACCATATTAAAGAGAAGACTTTAAGTATCATATAGCGGGTCTACACTTTTACCTACGCTATTGCTCCTTGTTTTGAAGAAATCTGCATGGAGACATACTTCCATCCAAAAATAAAATAGGGGTTTATTTCTATATAATCACTTTCTCCCCTTGTCCACTGTGGGTAGAGAGAGAGCATACCTACATGTGGCCAGCATACTGGCCATGGATGCCATACATCTGATGGATCCTAACATGGGACCTGCCATTATAATGCACACACATTCTCCTGTAGTTTGCTGCCATCCATGCCATGGACTGTATGAAGCCTCAAGGCTGAAGATTATCACAGTGAACACCACTAGCATTCATGATATGGCATCCACTCTCCCTCTGAAGGATGTAATCTCTGACTTCAGACTTTGTGGTTATCGCATTCACCTCCCATGATACTGACCCTTATGATGACATTGCTGTTACTCATCACTGTGTCCTTCACCTGTGCAAATGATGATGACAATGGCCTAAATGTCCTTGAGCCTTAGTGGCAAGATAGTGTCTGATTCATGCACTGTGTTGCTTAGCCTGAGTAAAATAATGCATGTATCATTTTATTCTGTTTAGTCCATATTATAGCCCATGGTTGAGGACCAGATGCTGCTTTGCTAGTGCTGTAATATATTGTACACACATCTCCCTTGTACTGTTGCCTGTTCATTCTTTGACTGGCTGTTCCTCACCTTGTCAACTGTTCCAGTAGGTATGGTAGACCCAACTAGCATATTTCTTTGATACTGAAGTTGTTTCAGCACACCCATGTTATTCATCATGGTGCATTCTACAGATATCTGGGTGCAGGTCTCTTGTGAGTACTGTATTTCACCAACAGATGTATCTAGGCAACAGAAGCTTCCCACAAGTAGACCAAACACCTAGAATGCTATGCATCTCTGTGTATGCCATGTTTTATGACCTCTCTCCCTTGATCAAGGGGTTGTAGATGAAGGTCAACATCCATGATCCTAAATCATATTCTGTATCCCATGCAACACACAAAGAAGACACCATTATATGTGTTTTGCTACCTGATCACATGATACCTATATCTATATATCGACGAGAACACCGAGACCGGAAGACCGACAACTGAGATGACCAACAGTTTAAAAGCACGAAACTTCACATGCCTGACAAACCACAATCCCGACAATCAATAAAACAAAACAAATACCCTTTCCGAAAAACACACACACAACCAAAGCACACCAAAAACCTTACAAACCTACACTAAACCTTACATACACAGCTATCTATGCACTAACCTTAACCCAAACCCAAACCCTAAGGTCCGTCACTATCGCACACTCACCTAACCTGCACCATAACCCTAACTCACTTAACCCGCCCCTAACCCTAAAGTCTGTCACTATCGCACACTTACCTTACCTATACCCTAACCATAACTCACTTAACCCACCCCGAACCATAAGGTCTGTCACTATTACACACTTATCTTAAAATGTTGGTGTTCTCAGCATCGGGCTTTTAAACTGTCGGTCATCTCAGTTGTTGATCTTCTGGTCTCGGTGTTCTCGTCATCTGTGTTTTGGCATGTCAGTGTTTTCAAGTAGACCTAGATATATATATGTAGATATAGATATATATAGATATATAATTGGCTCTGTCTGTACCTTTCTGCATGTGCACCTTCCAAGTAGATGACCTTTTGAAATGTCACCCTGCATGAAACATTGATACAGGTCATACATGGTCTAAAAATAAGAATCATGGGATTAGCCTTGGTGACACATGGACACATTATAGACAATACTCGGTGTGGAAACACTTACATTTCAAGTGTCTGCCACCCTGTGGATCAGGTGCTGCCTTAATGGCAATGTGTGAGCAATTTATTCCTCTTAGAACTTCAGGGAAATGGGCAATGTTGTAGAATGTCTTCATAGTAGTGGTTCTTTCCTCTGCAGTCCTTAAGAATTATATATGCTCCCTCACATTCCACAGTAAGAGTGTGAAGATCTGGTATAGGATATGCATGGCTAATGTCTGAGAAATTCCTAGTGTGTCCCCTGTAGGTCACTGAAAGGTCACTATATCAAGGATGGTTAAAGCTACACATATCTTACCATTCACAAGCATGGGTAGTCCACACATCTCCTTAGATTCTGCAGGCAACACAATTTGATAAGCTCCCATATGCTATACATATCCACATAGATGTGATCCACAATCTGTTGGTCTGCCACATGTCAGTACATTAGGAACTGGCTGTGCCACTTGCATTGGTGTGGACAGTCATGTAATGCCATGCCATGAGCATTTGCTTCAAGACTGAGCACTAACATCTGCTGCTCTGCTGTAGCTGCTGCTATTACATGCAGTGTAGTGTCATGTACCCTGGCACATCTTAGTGATCATAATAGGTGATCACCATGGGACTACATTCCTGCATTATATGTTGCTGGCACTTTTTATTCACTGTCTCTCATTTGTGTCTGGAATATCTTTTCCATATCATTATGCAGTTGTTTATATACCCAGATAACCACACTAGTTTCCACTAATGTAATTGCCATATGTCTGTGAATTACCCCTTCCCTACACATCACTGATCTTCACTTTATTTTGTGCATCTCACTTCAATGTCTATGAATATTGGCCCTAAAGATGCATTAAGCACATCTTATGCAAGTAGCAAAATGTGTGCTTAACAAATCATTATGCACATCTCATACAAGTAACAAACAAGAGACCACAAAAGGAGTAACAGAGGACCTACAGTACTTCCTCAGGTGGTACTGGTATCAATAATATCCCTTCTAAAAACAGTATTAGCTTATTGCTTTTAAAAACGATTTAGGCGTTTTCCTTCTGGAGATTAGGAGGACTGGTGCCAGCTAAGACATTTCTAGTAACAATCACCAGGTAGATGAAATTCCATTAATACCACATGTGCAAAAGATGGTGACCATGAAAACGCAAAACATATACCTTTCTTTGAGCTTTAGTGGTTTCATAGCTTTTAATATACTTTATGGATGCAGAGGGCACTGCTTCCTGCATTCTGGCATGAGGAATTGTAATTCTGATTTCCTTTAGATTGATTGTGTTTTACCTGTCTGATATAAAAGGGTCTGATGTAGTTCTGCTTGGATGTCTATGTCTGGAATGCACCAATGAGGAAGAGTAGAACATCTGGGAACCTAATACTAAAAATAAATACCAAGTCAGAGGGAAAAAGTGGCAGATACATTATACAATGCATTTCAAGATTAGCATTAACTTCCTTCAAAATGTTCTTAATATTTATAAGGGAAGTAGAAAGTAACAATGTGGAATGCAACAATCATGCTACTTGAACTCTGGGAAATCATATGTTTGACCTGTGAATATGAGTGATCCATTGCTATTAGACACATCCTGTCTAGCTTGCTGACGATAGACAGTTAACAAGTACAATGCTAATGTCTTACTGTGATGAAAAGTGAAAAAATATGGCCAACTTCCTACTTTTTGACACATTACAATACATTTCCCCATGCAAGCAGTCATTTTCATCACAGACCATTGCCCATACTTGTGAGTTTCAGTCACTTTATTTGACTATGTACACCTTATATATCTGAATGCATTAAAACTAGCCACAGTAAAATATTCCAGATAGCTTCATTCAAGTGCATATCACTTCTGCAAATGCAGAATACTGACTGTTTAACTTGAAGAAATAACAACCATGTCAAACATTTTCATCCACAAAGAATCACTGTGCCTAGCAATTAATTCAGCTTTATTGGCTGTGTACAACTCAACTATCAAATTATAAAAAAAATAAAAATAGCATCAATTGAAGAAGTAATTTATTTTAATCCCCCTGCACACATATGTGCACACACACACGCACACACACACACACACACACACACACACACACACACACACACACACACACGCACACACGCACACACGCACACACGCACACACGCACACATGCACACAGACACAGACAGTGACTATAGACCTCAGATTGTTTGATTGTAAGCAAATGACTAATTACATGCATACATACATATATAAATAACAACCACACAGGAATTTATCGTCTCTGCCCATTGTAGTCAGAATACAATGTGCAACCCACTACAGACCATTGCAACCCCTCCCCCACATACCTCTCAACCTTTTAACTCAAGGGGAAAACTAAACAGTAATGATAGGCTAAGAATAAAAAAAAATCAGAGACAGTTACTACTTTTATATACTTAGAAACTTATTAGAATAACAGTGTTTGCATTGGCATGCTTTTTGAAGGCTAAGTCTGAAATTATAATGTCTGGCATCATTACTCCATGACTGCAATCCTCACTGATTTGCCAGAAAAGCAATATTTACAAGGAACTAAGCAAAATATGAGGTAAACCATCAGAGACATTCTGCAAAATTAGGGACATCACAGAGTATCTATGTCCCCTACACATACATATGGACATGCATACACATACACATGCATGCTGTCTCACACACACACACACACACGCACAAGCACACGCACACACACACACACACACACACACACACACACACACACACACACACACACACACACACACACACACACACAAAAACCTCTCCCACACTCATGTCTCTGCACTCCTACAGTTAACTCCTTTGAGTTTCAATCTCAAGCTGTCTCAGTCACATGAAACAGTCCAAGGAAATAGGAAGAGCTTCTCACTGCAGCCTAATGAGATGCATGTTGAGTGAAATGGCTGATGTCCTTAATAGGATTGTAAGAGCTTCACAGATTGGTAGAGTAAGCCTACTGCCAGACTGTTTTAAAAATAGCCCGGTGAGCAGACTGAGATGATCTTTTTTCTCAGTCAGCATCCCTAGCAACAAGAACAAAACAGAAAGTCAAAATATTGACTATTAGTCAACTTTCTGGCTTTAATAACATTTCTGCTCATGAGTATTATGGTTTGGTTTGTGCTCCATGGTTTGACACTAATTAGTGAGTAGTGAAGGAGTGTGTTTGTGCTTTGTTGTAGAAATAGGACCGGGCAAGCTATGCTAAAGACTGACTCCTTATTCATGAATATATAGGAGTGTATAGCGCACATCTCCTTCATCCGTACCAGCACACTTTTCAGACTGATTGGAAGTCAGTCTTTATATGTTAGCTTGTTCATCTTGAATTGCAAGGATGTTAAGAAAATAACATGAATATTCTGGGTCTATCATAAACTGTCAGAGTTGTCTTTATTGCTTTTCTTAGTATTTCAAAACACAGTATAAACGTGTTTAAAAAAGGAATTGGCACAGTAATAATGAACAGTGTTTACAGGCAATATAAGTATAAAATTGCCAACTATTTTCTTTAAAATTGTCTTGATGAGATCATGAATAAAAAAAGTATGCATTTCTTTAAAATGCCAGTGAATGAAAGATTTTATTTATTGAAAACTTTCATGACTGAAGAAATATGAGATACAAGGCTTTATTTCCAGGGCTGTTTAGATGGGAAGGGAAAAGTGCACAGAGGATATTTTATTGCAACCAAATATATACATTCATAATATGTAGGAGTAAGCTGTAAAAAATATATATATGTTCCTTAAAGTGAACAGCAAGTTTAATAAATGTATAGTGTCAGCTGATTATAATAACTGGAGACCTAACTTATTTATCTTTCTGATAACAGCAACATTTAGAATGCTACTGTTATGTACTTGAAAAGCAACCTTCAGTCAGGAAAACACTAACCACTTGCAGTGCATTTTAGTTCTTTGGCGCTATAAAATTCTACAAAATATAAATTAACTTTGCCTCAGTAGTACAATATCCACTCATTATTTTATGCATGACATCAGTTCTCTGACCTGATAAATGAACATGACCATGCCCTATGCCCTTGGAGAGCCCTGTTTGGTAATGGAACATATCACAACTGCTAGGCTTAAATGCACTTAGTAAAATGGTATTGATTTGGAATCTTCTGTATATTCTTTTTGGTTTACTTAACTTCCATAATCACCTGAGAATTTGTTTTAGTCTACAATTAATCTCCATGAAATGCTTGTCACAGTAATTGTGGGATTTATAGTAAGCACACAGTCTGATTAGTCTTCCTCTGAACACAGCATAAGGACAGGAGGGTAACACAACATCTGTGCAGTAAAACTTAGACTGTGGGTGGAAAATCCTGCTTAATACATATTAAATAATGAAATTCCCAATATGCACTGTGCAGCTTTGCTCTACCTAATTTGTCTCTCCCTTACACCGACAGTAATCTCTAACAACCTTTTTAATGGAAAATGTAACATAAATAGTATTGGTTATTTACAGTAAGTATTCATTTCTGGACTGAACTGTTAAGAAATAACTGAAGTATTAATATAATCCTGCTTTAAAATGCCAGTATCCTGACAGATCATTTTTAAGGAAATTGCTATGGGATGAACAGACAGTTTATTAATCTGTACAAAAAGGTAAACAGTTATTCTTTGAGCAATTGCAAGCTGTGTATGCATATTAATACTAACAACTTCATCCTTACTATGGTAAGAAAGGAGATACAAAAAATGATTTATTTAAATATGATGACTGCTGTGTAGCACTGATCTAAAAGGACTAATTTCAGGCTCTACCTAGGAGTAAAATGAAAACAATTACAAAAAAATTGGAGATTACAGTGCTAGTCAAATTAGTTTACATGATTAACACATGAGACAAAACTGAAGATTACATTAAAGTTAAACATGCATGCAATAAGTAAAGGAGGCACAAGTGTGTGTGTGTGTGTGTGTGTGTGTGTGTGTGTGTGTGTGTGTGTGTGTATGTGTGTGTGTGTGTGTGTGTGTGTGTGTGTGTGTGTGTGTGTGTGTGTGTGTGTGTGTTTGTTTTCAGGGCTGGCAGTGGTATATTGTTTGGTTACTGTAAGTGGAGGGAGTGGAGGAGGTTGAATGAGATGTATAGTAGGTTGGTGTGAGGTGGGTTTGGAGTCAAGAAAAAAAAGGAAAGAGTCCTACAAGTAAATTATCCAATTAAGTATAGTAATATGAGAAGAGTTAATGGTACAGCGGTAACGTTGTTGCCTCACAGCAAGAGGTTCTCCTGTTCGATTTTCAGCTGGAGTGCCTTCTGTGTGGAGTCTGCATGTCCTCCCCACGGTCTCTGATAGACATACATGAATGGATGTGCCTTTGCTGAAGGTTGGGCATCAGGCTGGCAACTCAGCACCATAAAAAAAATCGACTGCCAATCATTAGCGGACTGGAGTTCCGCTGTGGTGACCCCTAACCAGGAAAAGCCGAAAAGACAAACAATATGAGAAGAGTTAATATGACAAGCTGCATTTGGGAAGAAGTTACATAATATCCAAGTTCCTGAAACATTACCAGTTTCTAGCATGTATTGATTAAATGTATTTAGGAAATATGGAGAGTTGGTTGAATCCTTTCTGGAAGGGGGAATGCCCCCCCCCCCATTTGGGTATAAGTTATGAGAAGTTGCGGTTGCTGTATATCTTGTTATTGGAGGGGGCTATGGAGATTGGGTGTAAATTAAGCTGTGACCTTGATTACAACAGATCCTTTCCCTTTTGATAAATCTGCTGGATGGGGCTGTCAGTAGATTTTGATTGAGTAGCTTAAACAAACAGGAGTTGAAATGCAGACCAGTTCTTTGTTGGACTGTTAGCAAAATAAGCTTTTAAAGAATAGTGTAATGGTATTTTCTTCCAGGTCCATGTGGTATGAAGCAGCACATTTGTTATAAGTTGTTTGAAGTGAAGAGAGATTATTTTTATAGACAGTGATGATGACTAAAAGGCTTTATTTTAACTGTGCCATAAAATTGCTTTACTGATGGCTTTTCTGTCAGGAGGGGGAAAAAGTAGGACAGAGTTTGTTGGATTTTCGTCCATACCTCTCACGCTCTAAGAGCAAGAAATCTGGACAAAGTCACAAAATAATGATGGGACAAAAGCCCCAAAATAGAGACACTTTTTAAATCTTGCTCTTATAAACTTAGAAAGTTGATAGACTAACATGTTTTTCATTAGCATGAATTGTTTTGAAGGTTGTGAAGTCTGAAACTCAGATGTCTGCCATTATTTTTGGGACTGTATTCCTCAATGATTTGATGGTGATTTGCCAGAAAAACATAATTTTATGAGAAACAGTTCAAACCATGAGGCAAAAATCTGGATATTCTGTGGAAATCTGGACAGCTTAGAGGTATGTTTTAGTCCATGTTTTTTTTCTATTTAGAACTGAAAGTTAAGTGATGGAACAAGTTATTGGCCAAAATATTTGAAGGATGTTGAGGTCTCCAGAAGTTGCTGGTTGTCAGGACTGGCCTTTAGTCATCTGGTACCCTAGGCAAAATGTCAACACACTGCCCCAAATACCACCCTGTGCCCCCATCCTAGTCTACCTGTACCATCCAGATTACTGAAAAAGCACCCCTGCTACAGTGGAGCCCTAGGCAGCCACCTAGTTGGCCTATGCCTAAGGCCGGCTATGCTGGTTGTGGCAAAGAATGCGTCAGTCATTTACCATTAAGCAAAGTTTTGGTGGATTCTAAATATCATAAGATTATGACTTTAATTTTGGGAGGATTTAGTATGAGCTGTTTGCAGTGGAGAGAATTTGTAATGACATAGAGATCATGTTGGAGGTACTGTTGATTATTTGGTGAGATGAGATGGACCTGGAAACTGAAATGTCATGTGGGTAAGGTCATTAACATAAATGGAGAAGAGTAGGGAGGAGAGTACTGAGCCTTGGGGGACACCTTTAAGTACAAGGGCTTTTGAGGAGGAGGAGGTCTGGCCAGTTTTGACACAGAACATTTGATAATAGGGAACTTTTAAAAAAACTGTCAGTCTTTGTTGCTAATTCCCTGGCATGGAAAAATACTTGGCGGTAGAAGTTCTCAACAGAATCAAAGTCTATTAGTTGTTTTTTTCTCCATTGTGATAAGGGCATTATCTGTTAAGATCCAGAGCACTGTGTTGTACTTCTCCCCTCCTAGATCCTACGTTGGTGCCTTGACATTATACATAGTAGGGAAATGTGGCTTGCAAGCTGGTTGCTTATCAGTTTTAATCTGACTTGGTTTAGAGTGAGATGAGGACAGAAATAAGCCTGAAGTCTTAGGACTTCTCAGGTTTGTTAGTTATGGAGAGGTTTAATAAGAGCTTATTTTCAGATTTTACAGACAGGATTCTGGCAGAGACAGATGTTATACATGTGCTTAAGATGTGGGATGAAATGCTCTCAACAGGCCTTGATGAACCAGAGGTGCAGGTTGTCTGATTCTGAAGAGAGGGGCTGTCATCTTGAATTTTGTTGAGAATTTCTTCAGAACAGAACAGGAAAACAGAGTATGCAAAGCTGTTTTTGTGTAGCTTTGGTGGCTTTGATGTGAAACAATCAAAATACTGAAAACCAATCAATAAAGTAATACTATAATAACTACAGAAAATAGTACTGAGAGGCAAAAACAATGAATATTACCTCAGTTCTTTGTTACTTATATACCTTCCATAAGGGGAAGTGCCGAATTGCTTATCATTATACTCATTCCTTTATTTACATTCATACCTTTATCTATATATCTGTAGTTATATCTTATTTATATATAATATATATATGGATCTACTTCTATTTTCCAAATGGCCACTTCACTGAATGATAAAACATCGAGACAAGGTTGCCGAAAAGTTAATTTTTCGAA
Organism: Protopterus annectens; assembly: GCF_019279795.1. Taxonomy (NCBI): domain Eukaryota; kingdom Metazoa; phylum Chordata; order Ceratodontiformes; family Protopteridae; genus Protopterus; species Protopterus annectens. The sequence goes on from NC_056735.1 coordinate 782,565,761, forward strand.
CACCCAGATCACCATAATTTAATGCCAGGAAATTAAAAACGTAGCCACATTGGTGAATTTAGTCCTTTTCTCCACTACAGTATGATCTTAGAGTTGGCATAAGTGATTGGGGGGGTATGGGGATGACCCCCCCCCCCACTTGGGTGAGTTTTATTGGCTTCAGTTTCATTTTAAAGCATTGGTGGCCAAGTGATTAGTTTCCCGGTATTAAATTATGATCATGGTGTTCGTAAAATTAACTTTTCGGCAATCTCATCTCGATGTTTTGTCATTCATTGAAGTGGTTATTTGGGAAATAGTAGTAGATCCATATATATATATATATATATATATATATATATATATATATATATATATATATTTATATTTATATACATAAACATAGATAGATAGATATGTATATACAGATATATCTTTATAAATTGGCATTTATTTACTTTGTTAGTCTGGCTGGGCCTAAAAAGACACTTTTTCAACAAAGGCCTGGAAAGAAAAGCTGCAGTACAAAAATACAATTTATAATTAATTATAATACTTGTTAAATGTTATAAAGCAATACAGGGTCATGACAGATCACAGTACAAAGTGCATATACATAGTTTCACAGGTACTTACCAGACTATTGTCCAATGAGGATCTTTAGAAGCCTAATTATACATTCCCATGAGGGTTTTAACCCATATATTTTGAGTATCAGTAACCCAGAGACAAGCAGAACATGTATACATTGGCCCTATCCATGAGGGAAGGTCCATGCCATGCAGACAAATCAATC
>NC_056735.1:782881535-782899035 GCF_019279795.1 Protopterus annectens
CAAAATTACTGGATCTTTTATATGCAAAAGAAAGTTCCTCTGTTGTAATATTCTTAATCAATGGTATATGTTATATCATAAATCAATATTTTTAATAATCTATTTTACTTTATAAGTATTTCTATTATAGGTTAAAACAGATCTTTGTTTAGCATTATTTTGCTTAACAATATCAATGTTGGCAGATATAATAGCCTTTTCTGTGTATATTGGTCTTGTTAAATTACTTCTTTGAATCTGCATCTCTCTTTCTATTTCTATAGCTTCTTTCTGTTTATAACCTCTTTGTACAAAAGCATTAACTATATTATCCATTTGTCTATTCATATTTTCATCTTTAGTATTAAGTCTAACTGTAGATGTCAACTGATTCTTTACTATGTTCTTGAAACTATGTGGAGGGTGCATACTGGTTTTATGTAAATACGTATTCTTTTTCACATCTTTTTTTATACAGAATAGTCTCAGTTTTTCCGGTATGTTCATTAGAAAGGCTTATATCAAGAACATCTATTTCAGAAAAATGTACAATACTTTTAAATTTAAGAAAATCAGTTGTAGAGTTAAGGTACAAAAGAAAAATTTCAAATAGTAACAATGAGCTATTTCAAATAAGAAACAAATAATCTGCAAAATCCTTATAAAACAAAACATTATTGTAATATAGATTTGTTGATAAAATAAAATCTAATTCCCATTTATTCATCACAATATCTTTATAACTATTTTCCATGTTTTTTTACTAAACATTACAAATATACAGTGAACATATTCCTCACCATTATAGACACGCAAATCATGAGCACGCAGAAGACTACATGATCAGTTTAAATGACAACATCACTATGATTTGCTTTAAGTAAGGGTCTGATATGAAAAAGAATAAAAGGATTGCCATTTCATACAAAAAGAATGAGGGGTATACCCAATTAGTTGCTAAATTTGGCCACAAAATATTTATAATTCTAGTAAAATAATCACAAACTCTAGGAGTGGATTGTAAATCCGCACCTAAGTCCATTAGTGAACAGTACTAGATGTCATGTTTGAAACTGACAGAAAATATGCTTAATGAAAAATGTGTTATTAAAATATTAAACAGAAAAATATGCAGGTCCTCCTAAACATAGTAATGGCTATGGCACAGATTCCTCAGGTTTGTAGGTATGTGCCAGTGTGATAGCCTTTGATACTTAACTAATAAAGTTGTTGCAAGAGAGTAACGAAACAATAACAAAACAACAACATAACAATCTATAGGAAGAGGTGTTGCATACTTAAGCAGTACATTTCATTTCACAGGAATTTATATTTGGTACATATTCAACATTTTCTGCCACGAACTGTGGAAGTTTCTGAAATATAAACATTGTGGTAAATCAGTCAGACTAGCTTTAGAAATCAGTCAAATTTCAGTGCTGGAAAATTTGAAAAGAGATCTTGGCAAAGTGTTACATAATGCTGCTAATGAAAAAAACAGTAATAATTTACATCAGCTAAATAAATTCAGAGCAGAGTATATGGAAATCAAGGATTTCAATAGCAAAGTATTCTAAATTATAAAGAGCATGCATTTCATAGTGTGCACATCACACAGCATTGAGGAGGTTAATTATGATTTGGAAGGTTGTGTGTTTTGTAGGGATTTTCACATAAACACTTTTAAATAGTCAGCTCAAAATCCAGTATGAGCCTTAAATTGATAAATATTAATCAGTTCACTACCCTGGTAAACAGATGTAAATAAAAAAACTAAATGCAGCTGCATTAACCTATTAGTTCATATCAAGCACGAACTCTAGATCCTGAAGGATATGACACTATGCTCCATGTACACAGCCACAAAAATCCTGATCCAGGTATATAAAATCATTATACAGATGTAAGGACAAGAAGATCATAAAAGCATCAGAGGCCTTAAGATAATTTTTCTCTGAATTACTTCCTGAAGAAGTCAATATATTTGTTTGTGCTGCAAATGGAGTATTCACAGATCATCTGACTTTCAGTCAGTGATAATGTAGGCCCCTTCTCTTATATATAGAAAGACACATAGAAGCTTCCTCACAGCCACAGTCCATTAAAGGAGGTAATAGTAAAAGTGACTTGGAAATACCACTCACAGTGTTTTGCATTACACAGCATCACCTGCAAGTGTCATGCCATAGTATAACTCCCCCGCCCTTGTTCACATTACCACAAGCAGAATGCACTTGTTGTCATGTACACAAAGTAGCATAACCCCTTATCTCAACAGAGTTTCAGGTAGTTCAGCAAGTACCACACATCTGTAGTGTATTTAAAAAAGCAGTGAACAGAACAGTACTCCCCAATCACATAAATCACTTGGTGCTTGCCTAACTGAAAAGACTTTTAGGTTCTGCATAGGTTCATATGTGTCCATACAGTTTCTGAATAACTTCCCAGACTGCTCGGTACCAAACTTCCATAATAAAATGAGCTGACATTGGCAGTGGCTGTTATTATCACACAAGTTCAAGGCTGCCTGATCATTGTACTACTGAGTCCATATAGGGAGAATATTCCTGAATCACACTTTTATCTCATTATGCACCTGCCAAAGGCTGTTCTATGCAACTCATTTAACATCATTCACTCACATAAGTATCTGCAAAGTACAACGGGTAAGTGTGGGCAGATCAATGACTCTGGTGGGGGTATGTGGAAAAGTATTATATTATTATAGCATGTAGAGACACTAAACTGCAGACATGGACACATATGAGGTACTGTGCTGCTGGTACTTTCCTTACACTTGGTAGATTGCACTCTAAGACTATGTGCAACACCATGTATTTTCTCACTAAGCTATGGTGACACCATGACTTATCTATGCTAACAAGCTTCACAAACTTGCACATCACATTTTGACAGCAGCAATGTACACGGACACAAGCCAATGATAATTTTTCTCTGGATTGTGACCTGCTACATGGCTATGGCCTCTGAAGGCACTTAGAGTTGCATGGTTCCCAGGTATTGCTCAAAAATGTTTCTGTACCTTATATACAGAGATCTCTGAAAGCAGGTGCTGGGACTTTGAAAGGTTCCCAGTAGAAAGTGGATGCCTGGAACAGACTTGCCACAGTGGTGACTGCTACCACTGGCATGTACCCCTTTGTGAGTGGTGCAGGCGCTACTATATTGACCTGAAGAGGTTCTGTCTTGAACTTCTACACCAATGGTATGAATTGACTGTGCTCCAGACATGTGCAGTATGCAGGGTAGGTCAGTGCCATGTTTCTTTAGATATGGTGAAAATGGTCCTTGTTGGACATTTACTTCATGATGCCTATGTTTCTTTTTGATGCTTTTTTCTGTTAAGGAGTAGATTTCTGAGAATATGCTTCTGTAACAGAGAGGAATGGTGCATCTATAGTTTTGAAGAGGTAAAGGTAACTGTAACATGTATATGTAACTACCATGTACTGCCTGACATTACCTCCTGCATATGTGCTGGTATGCTACCCTCAGGCACACATCTCAGGGAAGGCACACATTTCACATTTGCACATGTATGCCCAGTGTAGCATAACCATACTGCATGTTCAATGCCACATCATGACTGACATGAGGGGCTGTTGACCAGATGCCACACTATGGACATTGCCACTGAGCAAGAGGCTGTAAAGCATGCAGGGTATTGTTCATGCATTGTTCAGTCAATGTCTGTGCATGAGAAGCATAACTGGCATATTAGTGTCATTTGTGAATTAAAACAGCTCTGTCCAATAGTACATTTCAGCTTATATTATAGCCATTGCCCACAATATGCTGACCTGTGTACACCACTGGCTACACCACGCTGGCACCATATTCCTGTTGGCCTGAATACTTGGCAAATCTTACCATGTCCAAAAGACCTGTATTTGTCCCTGTATCATATGGCATACACATAGCAGCATAGGTTTACTATCAATTGCTTGAAAGTTAGATTACCGTTGTTCAACTGATCAAGGGTACAGGTGCAAAATTTGAAAATTCTGAGTTTAAATTATGCCACCTGTCTGGAATGTTGAGACACAGCTTGCATTCATGGTTTTGAACATTGCTGTTTACAACTGGATAGCATTACAGTGGGGATCAGGAAAATTACCCTTTTCCTCACTGCAGTGTGATCTCGGAGTTGGACTATATAATTAGCAGGGGGTGTGGGGGCTCAGCCACCAACATGGGGGTGCAGGAGGGCTTGCCCCCCTGCAATAAGTGTGTAGGACATCTCTGGACATCAGGATAAGTTGGGTAATGTTGATAATGTCGACTTTGACATTATTGACATTACAGTGTTTATTGGTATAAGGAAATGCTGGTGGGATTTTCATTCATTCAGTTCGAGTAAGTCATTACTCAAGGAAGAGATTTCCAGAATTTTGATTGTAAACCAGCAGCACATTCACACATACATGCTATGGTCTGTTATGACCAATGATGATATTGTGAAATTGCTGTTGCCCATTTCCTTCCCCTCTGGACCAAAGTCATACAATGCCATTGTATCCTCGTACATATAGAAAATATGAAATCCTATACATGGGGAGAATTATGGCCCTTGGCACAATACCATACCTAACAGCTATTTAGTCTGCCTGTAGTTACTTGTAAGGCTAATTATCTATCATAGACAGAATAGTATTTTTCCCTCTTTTTTCTTCTTTGTTGATATCTTTCTTTTACTATTTTATATAATATATTTTTTTCATTCTATCTATTTATGTTACTCTTTTCTGCAGTGTCAGCCAGCCACAGCTAAATCTGTTGTGCAGCAGTTGTCCCCACTCCACCATCATGCCTATCATTTCCTGCTAGCTCAATGTATGCTTCTGTATTGGATGATGGAGGTCATGTGGCAGTGAGTGACCTGGAGATGTCATCAATGGACTTTGCTGGCCAACAGCTGGAAGGGTTATTATAGTCTCCTTTGGTGACACAGTCAGTGGGTCACAGTTTACTACTTTGCATGAATTGGAGGAAGTGATAGGGGAGATTTTGGACTGGTGGTTTGATGCCCATATTCATTACATGTAGAGTCTTTGTGCAACTTGCAGACTTGCATCACTGGCTGTCACTGCCTTGTTTGTCATTTGAGGCAGGAGTCAGTTCCATATGCTGATAAAATACTTAACAGTTTACATCTTAGACATTTACAAATTTGGGAAGTTCTGGGGTGGTTCAAAGTCCCAGAAACTTTGGAAGAACTACTGCAAGCTATGTACAAAGACCCAATCACTCAAGTATAAAGAGTGCTCAGTCTCACAGAGGGATTACCATTGAAACTGGGTATGCATCAGGGCTCAGCTCTGAGCCCACTGCTGTTCATACTAGAGATGGACTACATTAGCAAACAGGTTGGAGGGGACAGATCTGCAAAGTTGCTGTATGCAAATGATATGGCATTACTTGCAGACTCTGAGCAAGAACTTCATCAAAGGATAGGGGAATGGAATGAAATGCAAAACTGAAGGCACATGGGATAAGACAGCTGTATAGCATCAAATTATGGAAATAAGAAGAAGCTAAAACTTGATATAGAAGGGAAAATAGTGGAACAGGTTAACAGCTTCAAGTATCTGGGGGTGGGTTGAGGAGAAGGGAAGTCTAATGAGGAGGTTAAAGCTAGAATAAGAGGGGTTGCAGCCAACTGGCAAAGAGTAGTGTCAGGTGTAGTATATGACAGAAGAATGACAAAGAATCAGAAAAGTAAGGTGTACAAAACAGTAGTGTGACCAGTACTACTGTATAGTACAGAAACCTAGGTAGTAAAGGCAGAGCAGTTGAGGAAGATGGAGATGATGCAGATGAAGTGCTTGATATGAGTAGTAGGATGCACACTGTGGGACAGACACAGATTGAGGACACAGGAGCAGATGACAAGGTAACTCCAATTGCAGAAAAGTTTAAAGAAAACAAATTCCAGTGGTTTGGGCACATGTGCAGGAAAGCAGAAGGCAATCTAGTGAAGAAGATCTGGGACAGACAGAAGAAGGCAAGAGGAAATGGGAGCATTCAGCAAAGAGGTAGATGAATTTTGTGAGAGAAGACCTGTGACAGTCAGGCATAAGTGTCGAAGAAGTTAGAGTGGCATTGAACAGAGAAAGATTGTGACAAGTGACACAACACCCCAACTCCATGTCGAAAAATGGGAAAAGGGGGTTGATAATGATGATGATGATGATGATGATGATGATTTTCATTGTTAGTTATTTTGGTGTGAGAAGTCAAATTACATTTAGTCATTTATATGGATTTCGAGCCAACTAGATAAAGTAAACCAAAATCAGATACATTTTTGTGCGCAATTCTATATTGTTGGCACATAACAATGACTATCAACTTCTTTGTTCAAGGACTCTGGACAAAGCCAAAACTAATTGTGGGGGTGGGGGGGGGGCAAAGATTGAAAAATCATGAGCAATTTTTAAATACTACTCTAATTCTCTTTAAAAGTTAGGAAAACAACAAGTTTCACATTTACAAGAATTTTCTGAATGATAAGAATTACAAAACTCTAGTATCTGACAGTACTGACTGACTGTAATTGTAACTGATTTCCCAGAAAATTAAAATTTTTATGAGGATAAGGCAGAATTAGGGACATTTTGCAAAATTCTGGACAGCTGAGAAATATGTACATAAAAATGTATGAATTATGGCAGTAGGATTTCTTATAATCAAACTGGCCGATGCATAATATTGCCTAATAAAAAGATTGTCCCCAAGATTCAATAAAATGTATGTAGGCTCCATGTAGAGCCTACGTGGAATGTCTGTGTACATGGATGTGGTTCCTCACCAGCAGTGGACCATAGATATTAATTATGGCATGCTGCAGAGGAAGATGACAGTAACACAGATGTTGAATCCATGCAAGTAACAGTGTAGAGGCTGTCCAGTACTTGTGGACTGTCCAGAAAATGTCTGGACAGGTGGTAAGCACAGGACAGTATTTTATTTTTTTTAATTTTTATGTGTTGTTTGCATGGTGCAGTACGGTGCTTAGCTATGCCAAACTGTGCTTATAAATATACAGCAGCCATCTGCTATATATCTAAAAATAGAAACTGTATGTAATCAATTGTATTTTTTCTTTTCTTTTTTGTCTTTCCGTTTGCACAGTGCGGCTCAGTGCCTAGTAATGCCTAGCTGCACTTATACATATGCACCTCACATCTGCTATACATATGTAATCAATTCCTTTTTTTAATATGTCCATGTTTGCATGGAGCAGCGCAGTGCTTAGCAATGCCATCAGACATCTAAAAATAGAAACAGGATATTTTTAATTGTTGCTGTAGTCTTATGCTTAGCAATACACAAACCCATGCAGCTTCACTCAACAATGGTAATAGGCATCTTAGTAGTATATCTAAAGATATACTGCTTTTCCATACTATCCAAGTAGCTAGATAGGTTGAGTCATGCCCTACAGTATAGTAGACCTTGGGTTTGAGTCCTGACCAGTTATATATTTTACATTTATTGCTGTGAAAATGTGTCAGGTGACTGAAACATCAATTTACTTTAAAATTAAAAAAGTTACATTTATAAAAGCTGTGTGATGCTAAACACTGCTTAAACATAGTCAATGGTGTACAATGTTTGTACATTACCTAGTGCAACTTTGCACAATGCTCAGCTTCGCTGAAACAATCTGTGCAAGTTTGTGTGAAGATAAGTGAAGTGGTGCTTTTTTTGAACGTTACAGTATGAATTGTAAGTGTGGGAATGCAGCCTATATAAAAGCCATTAGGTGTGAATTTCACACCATTTATTGGAGTCTTCACATGGGTGTCGATATGCCTGGTGATGATGGAGAAGGAACGTGCTTTAGGGTGCAGAGGTGGGGTGTGCAGGAGTCTAAAGTGTTTGTTGGACTCTTGGTAAAAAAATATGAACCCTGGCTGCTGCTGGGTGATTACCAGGGCTCAGACTGTAAATCTGAGGCCTGGGATTGGTTGGCTAGGGATCTTACCAGTGCTACTGGTGTCCCCTGCACTGGTGAGCAGTGTCATCACCACTATGATGACCTGAAGTGGAGGAAGAGAGGAAACCTGGACACCTGGGTCCAAGAAACTCAGGCTGGGCAGACCCCACACATATATGTATGTTTGCCAGTACTTTAGAAATATACAAGCTAAATCTGTGCAAAACTGGTATGCATACTGGTTTGCTTCTCTTTCAACAGCTGCAGACGAGAGGGCTCACAAAGTCCAGTCCAATGCAGGGTGCCTGGCCAGAATGAGGTGAGAGTGTTTTAAGTAGGGAAACATCAAAGTAATAATGTCATACATAATGTAATCTTATAATAAATTAGTTGCAGAGTTCACAGTCTTAACAGTCAGGTATAACATACTGACATGTTTAGTAATCTGTCACTGCCTACCTGAAATGGTAAAGCAAGTTAAATCAGGTAAACATGCAGTACTGTGTACTATAGGTTCCAAACTTCAGTTAATGTTGTGGTCTACCAATATTAACAGTCACTCTTTCTGGTCTACTCATTGTTTGAAATATGATGTAGGTTGCAGGGTGCATGGGTTTATGCCAGACTCAAAGCAACATTAATCAATAAAATCTAAAGGTGATGGTGCTTTGATATGCATATGTTTTAAAATAAAAAGTGTTCACTATTCCTGTATTCACTGCATATGTGTTCTAATCTGACACCAGTCAACTGTGAAATGTAAATGAATAAAGAATGCAGCAAAAACTGACTGAAGTAAGTGCAGTGCATTACCCAGAGTAAGGTTCAAGCCTGTGTTCTGCTCATGTTGTCTGACATAGTGCAGTATATTCCACAAAGGTAATGAACTTGGTATATGGGTAAGGTCACTGAAGTCCTGGACTGCTATCAATGTGTCTAAATGGCAGATTTTAGGGAACATTTTCCATACAGTCTAACTCAGGAGTGTGCTTTGCTAAGTAATATTTTCAATACTTCCACAGGGGTACCCCAAGGCTCCATACTTAGTCCTCTCTTATTTAGCATCTTTATTAACAGCTTTCACTTCACTCTCCCACAATGCTCAGTAATCCAGTATGGTGACGACTCTACAATAATATGCACTGCAAATTCCAGCTCTGAACTCCAACAAATCAACCAGAGTTCCTTCTCCTCTACTGAATCTTGTATTCTTAACAATCATCTTGCCCGAAATCCAAAAAAACAAATCTAGTACTTTTTACCTGTAAAAAACACTCCCCCTAGATAAAAATAAACTCTTCACTATACAAGCCCAAGACAATACCACCATATAAGCTGTCCCCCACACTAAACTACTAGGCATTATTATAGATGAAAACCTTAACTTTAGCCTACACATAAACAATAACATCATAAAAACACATCAAAAGCTTGCTATGTTCTTCAGGCACCAACACCTTCTTAGCCTGTCTACTAGACAAACCCTTGCAACCATGTTTTTATTACCCTGTCTCCTTTATGGTGCATCTCTCCTCACTAATATCCAAAATTCTGCAAAATCCAAACTTGAAATGTGTTACAACAGAATAGCCAAATTTGCCACCAAGGCCAAATTCTCATCCCACCACTGTAACTCACTGAAACAATTAGGCTAGCTGGAATTCCCCCACCATAGCTCATTCACCCAACTAACTACAGTGCACAAAATAATCTACAGACCCACAGACTGTCCTGCTCTCTTGACACTACTCACCCAATACCAATCCAGCAGGCAACTAAGATCTGAAAATCATCTACTTCTAAACTTACCTGCTGGTGAACTCCTCAATTCCTTCACCATCATCAAACTATGAAACTCACTTCCACCTTCTATAAGAAACATAGGCAACACCACCACCTTCAAACAAACACTGAAAAATCATCTCAACTCTTCCGGGCTATGTACCTGCTCTATAACCTAACCTCCTCATTCTCCTTATATGAGAACTAGACTGCTTTGTGCTACTGCTGACTGATGATATTTTCTCCATATTTATTATTTTCATCACTTGTTGATGCTGGTACAATAATGATGATTAGTATAGCTCTGTTCATACCTCTTTGATTGAATTCATCTGGCAACCACCAACATTTCTGCTTTTGTGTATATATTCTGTATATATATTACTATAATCACTACTTATAACACTGTATCTACTTTTGTACCAATTACTGTTTAATATTTTTGGTATCAATGTTCTTGTTAGTGCTTTTCTCCCTGGGCCTCGACTGAAAATGGGCTGCTTTAGGCCCAGTTGACTTTCACTGTAAACAAATGCAATAAATAAATAAAATAAATAAGTAATCATTATTCTTGTAATGGCTGCATGTGTGTTCTAATCTGATACCTGTCAACTGTTAAATGTAAATGAATAAAGAATGTAGCTACAAATGCCTGAAATAAATGTAGTACAATAACCAGAGTAAGGTTCAAGCCTATGTTCTGCTCATTTTGTCTGAAATAATGCTGTATATTCCATCCAGTCCTGGACTCCTATCTGTGGGTCTAAATGCCAGATTTAAAGGAAAATAATCAATAAAGTTTAAAACAGGATTGTGCTAATCTTTTCAAATAAGTTCTCATTATTCTTGTATTCACTGCATCTGTGTTCCATTCAGACACCAGTCAACTGTTACATATTAACCACGAAATAATGCATCATCAAATTTCTGATATGTATGTATTGCAGTAGCCAGAGTGTCAAGCCCGAGTTCACATAATTTCCCTGAAATATGCTGTACATAGCACTCAGTAAATGAACAGGGTAAATAATTAAGTCAATAGATGACCTACACAGCCATACATATGTGCAACTGCCAGATTTCATGTGACATTCATCATTACAGTGTAAAGGGAGATGGTGCTTTGATAACTGCTGTGTTCAACTAAAGTGCTCATTATCCATATGTTCATTGTATTTGGTTTCCAGTGTAATACCACACACAGCTATGCATGTGTGTAAATGTATGTTTTCACACAAAATGTTGCAATAAAAGTTGTAAAGGAGAATAGTGTTTTAAGAATTCATGATATTGCAATAAAGTACACATAATTCCTGCAGTCACTGCTTGTGGGTTCTAATCCTATGGCAGCCAGCTGACAAATAACCAGCTTCCTAGTGTACTTAGTGTATACAAACATACCTCTCAACTGTCTGTCACTCTTTTGAAGAATGTAATGACTAGTGCCCCATATGACTGTCCCTTGATTATCAGATACATGACATTACTTGGAAGGCAATTTATTGCCAAATCCATTTACAGAACAACTTGGTAGTAATGTATGAGCACATGGTGTAACACTGTGTAAAACAGTTTCCTGTAGTTGTGTTTGTGTACCAGCATTTGTTAGTGCTTGGCCCAAACTGTCTATTGCTAACAGGTTGAGAGGTATGTATGTGCAACAATCATTTATACAATAATTGCAGTCACTGTACTCAAAACTGAAATTGCACATCAGTAGAAGTATATATTAGTAGTCTGTGTATTAATATTACATGCAAAGTTACTAATGGTATGTTTTTCTTTATCTCCCTACCCCTTATCTTTTTAATTTCATCATCATCTTCTTTCGGCTGTTCCCGTTAGGGGTCGCCACAACAGATCACCTGTTTCCATTTCTTCCTGTCCTCTGCATCTTTGTCTGTCACACCAACCACCTGCATGTCCTCTCTCACCACATCCATAAACCTTATCTTAGGCCTGCCTCCTTTCCTGTTACCTGGTAGCTTCATCCTTAGCATCTTTTTCCCAATATACTCAGCATCCTTCCTCAGCACATGTCCAAACCAACATAATTGTGCCTCTCTGGGTTTGTCTCCAAACCTTCCAACCTGGGCTGACCTTCTAATATACTAATTCCTAATCCTGTCCACCCTCATCATACCCAGTGCAAATCTTAACATCTTTAATTCTGCTACATCCAGCTCAAACTCCTGCCTTTTTGTCAATGCCACTATCTCCAACCCATATAACATAGCTGGTCTCACTATCCTCTTGTAGACCTTCCCTTTCAGTCTTACAGGTACTCGTCTGTCACAAATCACTCCTGACACTCTTCTCCACACACTCCATCCTGCCTGTACTCTCTTCTTCACCTCTCTTCCACACTCACCGTTACTCTGAACTATTGACTCCAAGTATTTAAACTCATCCACCTTCACCACCTCTACTCCTTGCATCCTCACCATTCCTCTATCCTCCCTCTCATTCACACACATATATTCTGTCTTAGTCCTGCTGACCTTCATTCCTCTTTGCTCTAGAGCATATTTCCATCTCTCCAGGGTCTCCTCCACCTGTTCCCTACTCTCACTACAGATCACAATGTCATCTGCAAACATCATAGTCCACGGGGACTCCTGTCTGATCTCGTCTGTCAACCTGTCCATCACCATTGCAAATATGAAAGGGCTCAGAGCTGATCCTTGATGTAATCCCACCTCCACCTTAAATGCATCCATCACTCCCACCACAGACCTCACCGCTGTCACACTACCCTTGTACATATCCTGTACCACTCTTACATACTTCTCTGACACTCCCAACTTCCTCATACAAGTCCATTACAAATATTTATCCTAAACCACTTATGATTGTCTTGTTCTGCATCCCATTGTGTAACTTGCACATGATGTGCATCTCAGTGGAAGTGTGCCTCACATGGATGGGGACCCTGTTACATATAGGGTGTAGTGTGTGGGTTACATACCTGTTGATGCAGCATGTCCTATTTATACCATAGTAAAGGTGTAGCCGCGTAGAACAGGTAATTCTCATGCTAGTCCTTTCTTGGATATGCAGGAGGTACACAATGGGATCTGACATCTGCCTGTATGGCAGCATACACCTCCCTTCCAAAGCATGTAGGAGACAGAATACACAGTTACATCCTTGACACGGTCTGCACAGGACATGTTATGTACACTGTGTATTGGCTTACTGCAGAACCTATTTGGCTGCTACAGTTTTCAGATATGCTTGTGGAGTTACATACCAAAGGTGGCATTGCACTCCATGATAGGTGTGATGAGTGCCAAATATATGTAACAATGACGGTCTGGGATTTACGTGCCATACCTTTCTCTACAGGTTGTACAACATTGAATGAATCCCCACATCTTACCGACCAGTGAAGGGCAAAGGCTACATTACTCTCTGTGTCCATAAGGCCCTTTCTAATGGCTCAACTGTTGGAGGTATGCGGACAATACAATATTTTCCAGGGGTGGATGACTTCCAAAAGTATAGTATTGTGCAGTCCTTGGCATTTAGTATTTGTCAGTGGCTCTGACAAAAACTGAATGTGTGTGCCAGCCCATTCTGGATATCTGTTGGTTCTGTGTGGGATACAGTGACAGCTCCTATTTGCAATCATCTGCAAATATACTCATTTTGAGGTCACTGACAATGCCCAGGACTGCAGAGAATGGTATGGTTAGGAGGGGTAGTCCCAAGAATTATTTGTGAGGAAAATCCACCGGAGACTGGCCTCATTGTAGCGGTGGACTACCCAATGCTATCTTCCCAGATAATGACTGTCAGACACTTGGTTATCTACCAGCTGGCATGTTGTTGTTTGTCTTTTTGGCTTTTCCCAGTTAGGGGTCACCACAGCGGAACTCCGGTCCGCTAATGATTGGCAGTCAATTTTTTATGGTGCTGAGTTGCCAGCCCAACGCCCAACCTTCAGCGAAGGCACGCCCATTCACACATGTCTTTCCGAGGCCATTTGACCACAGGGAGGACATGCAGACTCCACACAGAAGGCACTCCAGCTGAGAATCGAACACGAGAACCTCTTGCTGTGAGGCAACAATGCTACCGCTGTACCACCATGGCTTTCACATTTACCAGCTGGCATACTACTTTGTAAATAACCTGTACAGTGTTTCAACAATGCCTGATGGCCTAATCTAGTAAAATTCATTCTCAGGACATGGTAGGTAGAGTGAGTCATTTTCCCATCATCCATTGCCTAGTTTAACACTCAATGAGGTCCACTGGTTAGTGTAGGCATGATCTCACATTGAACTAAACAAACTGGGTTTGGGTCAATGTCTGCAGGTGTAGTACATTGTTAGTGATCATTTCCATGATAAGTCTTTTCAGGGTTTTTAATATAAGACTACTGAGACATCTGGGGACAATGCTTGTTACTGCATGCCAGTTGTCCTGTGTGGAACTAAGTATTGCAGTTAATTCCATCATGGTGTCCAAGAAGATAGTCATCTAAGATGTCTGTGTCTGTACAGAGTACAGGCAAACAATGAAGGGGAAAGTCATATGTACACATTGTGAAGGTAAAAAGGGTATGTTTACAGTTATTCTGCAGTTGGACACTACTCAAGCAGTGTGTACTGAAATAACACAATTACCTTGTGAGGAATGCTGACAAGAGGGGAGTCCCCTGCAATGCTAGTGCCTAGCAATTACTACTGCTGGCTTTACCACAACCACTCTCTCCTGGGATACCATGCTCCAATACCTTGTCTTTCACCAAATCAAAATGTTAGTACCAAGCTCAACATGAGGAGCAGGTCATAGCCTGTTTGTTCATCTACATAGTTGTCCCACATCATGCAAGGCTCTGTAGGCTTGACATACCCTTTTCCAAGTAGATGCCTTGATTAGCTACCAGAGCACTCATTTGAGTCTGGCATGTATTATGCCTTGTATTCCAGGGTTGTTAGGATTTCACTAGGGTGCCGATCAGATGGTGAGTCAGAGCACAACTGCAGCATCACAGTATAATGTTTGATGTCTGTTGACATAGATGCCCAAGATCGCTAGAACAAGCACCACAACAGCAGTAATCCCTGTTGGTGACAATTTCACAGCAGTTCATGCATCATGACCTTCAACAGCTTCATGGTGCACATCTGCATGACATGGATCTTAGGCCTATTGCAGAGGAGTGGCCACCTTTGGTCAATGTGTGTGTACTTCACACATATCCTAGGTATGTCATATTGCACATATATGTAAATGGAACACATGTCTGTGTACCGACTAGCAAGGCCAAAGTAATGACTTCAAAAATGAACAAGATTTCTGTGCATGCACAGATATCCACATCTCCATTGCAAGAAGTGCCTACAGACAGTGTATTTGAGGGTGTCAACCCCAATGGTGTAGCAGCATGACTAACTTATCTGGAGCTGTACATTGTCACATTTGTTGATATGCTATTGTGACCCTTCCTAATAACAGGAGTATGGTTCGTCCAAGGGCCACATGCCTGGCAAAGCATTGTAATCATTCAACCATGTTATGGCACAATGTTAGGTGCTGCGTTACCTTAGGAGAACTACATAAAGGTGATAACATGTTATATTTCAGCATTTGTCAGGCCACTGCCTAATGATGGCCTGCAGTGACGTACACCCAAGCAAGACTCTATTGCTAATGGCATTATCAATGACTGCTGTGAAGATGTGTAAAGTGTCCCCACCCCTTTACTCCTATGCCACACAAACACAACATGTGAGAGATGTGACTATATTCCAAACCTTGATTTCATGCCGTCTCACAAACCGGTCAGTACATATGACAATGAGCAGTTTGCCAACATGCAGACCTCACTGCATACTCCACCCACACCCACTTCACAAACATCTGCATGTGTGCAGCTCCTTACCAGACACATATGCAAACAACAGACATCTCAGAAACCCAATTGCAAGCTCACTACATATAATCATACATCTGCCGAACACAGTACACATAGCGCATGCACCACTGTCTCAATGGTCAAGCACCTGAGGCAAAACACAAACTCAAACCTATTGTTCATAGGTGATTACATACTGAGACACATTTATGTCCCTCTCAACAGGCTGCATATGGGAAAGGTCACATTTAGCTGTCTGTGAGGTGGCAGGATATGCCATACCACACATGCATCTAGGTCTTTCAACATCAGGTAACATTATGATGACTTCATAGGTCCTGTTGGTGTGTACAACTTGAAACATACCTTAGTGGTCTGTATGCAGACACATGACTAAGCTTACAGATTCTGAGTCTCTGACAGGTATGCTCATAGCCTTCAGCTGGATTTGACCTTCCCCTAGGATGATGGTTCAATACACATGGAAAATGACTGAAGTCAATAATTGGCTTATCCTGAGGTGTCATTGTAAGGGATTTCAGTACATGTCAGCCAGGGATGACTTGCTTAACAGACCTCGGTGCTTTGCCAGAGATGGTGTTCATCTGTCAACCATGGGAGTTTGGGAGTTTATGCACTGGCCAAGGCTGCTGTCATCCCCATAGTGCACCTTATAGGCATTGTCTTAAGGGACAACTTTCCAATGAGGAAACACCATCTTCAAACAACATCACAGTTCTGTTGCTAAACACTAGGAATGCCAACACTACACACCACTCACTGGAAGCTGTCCCCACCTTGGAAGATGCAGACATTTGTGCAGTCACACACACCTGGTTCAAGGCTGTGAACAGCACCATGGTCATACCAGGCTACACGACCTTCTACATGTGCAGACCTCAAACTGAAAGTGTGCCAGGTAATGCAGGTGGTGTATCCATATTCATTAAAGATAGATATATGTCCAGGTTGATTAAACGGTGTGATTCCCTGGAGACACTGCAGGTGCTAATCACTGCTGGTAGGGGACATATCAAGCCTATGCCAGCTACAGGAGCAACTCCATTAATCAGGATATCTGCTGTGCTTATTTGACTCTACTTGTGTCTGTCAAGATACATCACAACACAATGGTGTGGGGTGACGTTCGCTAACCACCAACTGTGTTGGTTACTCATGCTCAAATTCACTTGCCCAAAGGTTAGTCCATGTCCTGAAGTGCAATGCTCAGAACCAGTGGAATGACATCTCCACAAGGGGAAATGACGTACTGCATCAAGTGCTTACCAATATGGGTGACCACTGTAGCATCTCCACTGTGAGGTCCTCCCTGGTGACATCTGACCACAAATTGGTCAGTTTAAAAGTAAGACTCACAACTGAACACTCCCCCTTGCAGAAAACACAGTAATAAACTTCAACAAAGCAAATTATAAACTCCTATGGGATGGTATAAAATGCTTAACTGCACCTCCCCCCTCAGATGGGACAGGCAACTATGCAAAACTCTACACCAATGCTTTATGCAAGCACCTGTACAACTGCATAGACTCAGCTGTACCTGACAGCAGGAAAATAAGCTCCTCATGGTACAGCAAACTTGGAGCAGTCATACAATCCCTCAGTCATGTCAATCTCCTACAAGAGGGTCATCATGAACAAATGCTTGTTGACATACTCATGGCTGTAAACTCCTTGCAAATGTGGCTATAGTATTTCCATCAATAACACCAATGTTCCTGGTAAGTGGCACATCATTAGCAACACTTGATGTACATGCTCATGGCTTATAGACCTGGGCATGCAGGCCTGACCACACATGTTTACACTTACTTTACCCTAGATCACCATGTCTCCCCAGTGGTAAGACAGGAAGTATATCATGCTCATATAATTACTGAGGGCAC
>NC_056735.1:782904035-782916535 GCF_019279795.1 Protopterus annectens
TGTGTGTGTGTGTGTGTGTGTGTGTGTGTGTGTGTGTGTGTGTGTGTGTGTGTGTGTGTGTGTATATATATATATATAATATATATATTTATATTTATATATGCAGATAGAGATAGATAATATATGTATAAGGAGAGAGATAGCGACAGGTAGATATGTATACATACATGTATGTATCTGTATGCATATCTATATATAAGAATTCATTCTGAGTGGGGACCAACTGAATAGGGCTCTGCGTAACTAAGTGTATGAGCATGCCCAGTGGGATTTTTGCTGGTTATAACATGATTCCAGACCACGCCTACCCTTATTCCAGTCTGGGATTTGTGTGTTACACAAAATGGCATCTGTCCCTGTTTCTGCAGTACTGCATGCCATTGACATTGGCTATGACTTTCTAAAGTTGTCTGATGTAAACTAAAACAAAGAGTGAGAAGGCCACACAGATAAAATAATCAGTAAAATCTTAATGAAAACTCCAGCCAAGCTAGAACTTCCACTGAGTGACTTCTCAAACCTCTTGTATCAGAGGCACATGGGATATATGCAACAAACCCTTTTGAACGTAAGGTGTTTCAGCTATATGGCGATTCTGAATGCCCATGCCTTATTACTTATACATTATTTCAATGGACAATTTCAGGCCAGTAAAGCCAAACCCCACTAGCTGTGGCTCTGGATATTTTGGCTCTGTTATAACCTCATCAGTACAGCACAAGCGAGTGTTTGACTAAGTATAGGACACACAGGGTTGTTATACCCAGCTGATGTCCATTACCATTAGGGTGACTGCAAAATAGACCAACTAACACACTAAAACACAGAGTGAGAAGGTCACACAGAAAAAACAGTCAGTAAAAACTAAATGAAAACTCCCGACAAGCTAGAAGTTCCACTGAGTGACCTCTCAAACCTCTTATATCAGAGGCACATGGAATATATATGCAAATGACCCTTATGAACATCAGGTGTTTCAGCTATATGGTGATTCTGAATGCCCATATCCTTAAGTATTGTGTAGGTTATAGACTTACCTTGCAAATGCAGTAGGTGACACAACTGTAGTTCAGGGATGACTTTGTCAGATGCAAGCAATACACAACCAATACATGGGTAGATACAGGATGTGTGGGTTGTTTGCCATCATTTTTAATTTCTGTATGTCAGTAGGAGTGTTAGTGAATGTGCCATGCATTGGCTCTTAGCCAAAGCCAGGGCATACTGAGCACATCTACATCTGCCTACAGGGCCATCAGTAGGTGGTTCCTCCTCCAAGTCCTCCTGTGACTGTGGCTGTGGTGACTTAGACACTGGCGGGGAGCTGTGTATCCCTTCCCTTTGCTGATCCTGCTGAAGCTGTTTCCACAAGATCATATTGTGTAGCATAGCACATACTGTGAACATGTGTGCACATGTGGCTGGAGAATACTGCCGGGCTCCAGCAGATATACCTAGGCACTGGAACTGTGACTTCAGAAGCCCAAATACATGCTCTATGATGCTCCTAGTTTGTGAGTTATTATGGCATTTTTCTATGGGTGTGTGTGTGTGCATTTCTGATGGGTGTCATCATCAGCAGTTCCATGGCATGGCCAGCATCCCTCAGTAAATGGGCATGTGGTATGTCCCCCCTAGCAAATATCTGGTACAGTTGTGATGTGTGCCAGACATGGGAGTCGTGATAACTGGCAGGGCTGCCAGCACACACACATTCAGAATAAACTCCTGGGCATTGCACATGACTTGGCAGTTGATGGAGTGGTATCCCTTGCAGTTAATGTAGATTCACCCTGCTCACCAGGTGGTGTCTTGGTGTGTACATGAGTGCATTCTATGGCACTCAGTACTTCTGGGTCATGTGCTACACAGTAAAAGTATTGCATATTGCTAGCTCTCACCTCGGGGGAGAGTGGAAAAGATATGTGCTCGCTGACATGTGGTAGCATACCATCCCAGAACTGGTGGAGTATCCTGGATGCAGATGCCTGTGACACCCCCAACATGCCCCCAGCTGTTCTTTAAAAAGTACCTGTAGCTAGTATCCTATGGGCTACACATACCTTTGTTTCCACTGGGAAGGGTTCCCCTCTGTTAGCTCTGGCTCTGAGTTGAGCGTGGCAGAGTTCAGTGAGTTCTTGTAATATGTCCCTGCCCACCCTGTAGCGCTCTACAATCTCCAGGACATGTAACTCCTGGAAAGTTACCCTGGGCCTGAACACTCTTATCCTTCTCAGCCTAGGCCTATTGTCAGCAGCACCAGCAGCATTGACTTCAGCATCTAGCACATACAGTAGCAGACCTGCAGCAGCCCCTAGCAGTATCTCAGTTAAAATTCCCAAGTCTGTAATCCAATGTTCCTGAGTATTGTGAAAAAAATCAGAATGTAAGGTGAATGCATGCTTTATAGAGGTCTGCAGTAGGTCCACCATGTGTGATTGACTAATTATTATACATTTCACCTGCCTAGATTTATATTTAACATAATTTACTAGCCCTACTTTATTGCACAAAGTGGTACTCTGCACCACACTGTGTAGCATAGCTTATACAAAAGTCAAAATCAATAATTGAATATATCCAGTTTTAATTACTTGCTGCCTGCATTATCACTGTGACCTCAGTAGTATTTCTGCTCAAACATGCTCAGCTATGTGGTGCCCCTTGCAAACACATGCAGCGAAAAAAAAAAAAATCCTAAAAGTAACGGGACATACCCCCATGCTGGCATCCACATCCAGTGGAAATATAAACATGGTGTAGGAGCCTACACAAAAGGGATCTACAGACATGGTTGCTCCTTTTACCAATTCAACAAATTCACCTCATTTGCATACATATCCATGCTGACAGCCTGGAAACTACATGGTTCATATCTGTATGACCTGGGCAACAGCACCATTGCACCATTGCATGGACCTGATGCAATGTCCTATAATACATTTCTGACAAATATCATAAAATGCTTTGTTTTTCCTATTTTTTTTATTTTCAATTAAGCATGGGTGTGCAATGCATTGCATAGTGCAAACATGCCGAAATTATTAAAAAAAAAAAAATTATTTTTATATACGCCATTCCTTTTTCAGACATCCACAATGTTTATTTTGAACATATATGTATGTGTTTTAACATTTACTGGGGAGTTATGTCCATATTTCTGATGTTTTACATCCCCTTCTGTCTGTATAGACTCCTGTACATGGAAATGTTCCACGGGGTCTACACAGATGCCTTTTTGCTTGTTGGACCATTCTCCTTGGGTCATTTGCATAAGATTCACATGCTTATTAGGTAATTTTCATTACATAGAACATTCCTTGTTTGCAAGTGCTTGTACGCCAGTAAGTGGTGCTTACTGAATCTAAAAATGTTCGTGCTTGTGTACGCATCACAGCGTGATGCGTGCACAAAAAAAATTGTGTAAGCTTTATTGAATTCCGCCGTAGTGTCAATGAAGTTATATTTTTTAATTAATACTTAATATACTACTCAATGGAAATTATTTATATACTGAGCAGAGTACAGTAATTTAAAAGTGCATATATTAGTCAATATAAAACATTTATACAATTAACATATTTTAGTAAATTAAAATGGATTAATATTGGTAAGCATTTGTGTTATAAATGTTGGTACTAGAATGCAAGATATTTAAACACGTGGATTACACCAGAGAAATTTTCTGCAGGCAGGATGTACTTGATGAAGAAGACAGGGATGGATGCTGTTATCCTGTTTTAATGCAGTGCAATGGATTTGAAACTCTTTAACAAAACTACTGGATATGTTGCAATAGGTCATTGGCATTTTGTTCTGCAGAAATTCAGCAGCACCCAAGAGAAATCAAGCTGTATTCCATACCATTAGTAAAGATATACAGTAAAATGGCATAAATGAAAAGTAGAGATAGCTAGTCTAGAACTGATGTTTAGAGAGATAAGATCCCTGTGATGAAATAACAATAAGGTAAAGAAAAATAATTTAGGGAGGATTCTAAGGATGATATTTGGATTTGTGTTTTATTAAATGGATTATAACACGTCTGTGGAGAGTGAAGGCCTATACTGATAATATGCAACACCTATTGGTCTGTTTATGGCATACAAGTCACTTGCAGGCTTAAAATTGTTTAAGCTACTCCTAAGATGGAAGAGGTTACTTGATTTCATTAAAATCAAGTAACCTCTTCCATCTCAGGAGTGGCTTAAAATTGTTTAAGCTACTCCTGAGTTTGAAGAGGTTGCTTGGTTTTAGTGAAATACTAAAGCAGAATAAGGGTGTCTTGTTTTTGGAGTAGCTTAATGGAAGAGATAAAAATTCAGTGGATAGTTCCTTTTAATAGAACTGCACAAAATCTCAGGCAGTATACATCCAGATAAAAGTAGCCCACAGCAGATGCAGGCCACTCATGATGCGGTAGCACACAAACCACTTTAATGACACTTTCAGTGTCCCTTAAACAACATGCTGCAGGTACTGGAATGATTCTGGCTACTAATTTCTTTGTCAGATACCTGTGCTGTTGCCAGTATTTGATACACAGTTCCACTATCAAAACAATCTTTCTTTTATCAGAGGATTAATGCCTATTCTTGGATCTTTTCTAATAAACTGGGAATGCAATTATAATTTGCTGCTTTACAGGCTATTTTATCATATTATGAACTTAGTTTTGTTGGTAGTGATCTGTAATGTCACCTCCTTAGTAATATATATATATATATATATACAGATATATATATATATATATATATATATATATATATATATATATATATATATATGTGTGTGTGTGTGTATGTATGTTTTCATTCTAGAATGATTTTCATTGTTATTTCTGTTGAATGATGAGGGCAAAATGATATGATCTCTGCCACATGGCAAATAATAATATTCAAGATTGAGCACAAACTGCTGCATGCAACTCAGTAGAACATAAAATCTAACTATTCTTGGTTTAGTCTGCATGACGGACTTATTTTGAAATCTTTATAGAGCACATTACACTACCAGAATTATCCATTCTAAAGACTTAAAGATTGCTTGTAATGTAAATAGGACCTGCTAGAGAGACAGGTCTATAAAGCAGTGACTACCCCTTTTCTGGAGCAGGCTCCTCATCCATGTGAAATAAATTTCCTCCCTAATCCAGTTCAAGTGTAGCTTGGACAATTGGATGGGGAAATTCATCACCATGTCTCCAATGGACACAGCCAGGCTGTAAATGGTTCATCTCTCATGTCCCTGCTTGTAAATGCTTCACCTCCCAAACCCTTACACTTATCAAGGGTACCAGAACTTGTCATTGATTTGAGATGCATGGCTAGGCTTAAAAAGATCCTTGTGGTTGTTAGCCTAGTAAACACCTGTGAACTTAAATCTAGGCATAAGTGGTGTTCTGCTATGAGATAAAAGTCTTGTTAGATCTGTACTCACTGGCCCTGTTGATATTTGAGTCTAATCTCTCTGCATTTATATAACAGCAGTATAAGTTTAGAGGGCTCTCCACTGAAAATTAATTTAAAGTCACTGTGTCAACAGATGTTAAATGTAAATTTTCTACAGTTAGAAATCCCTTCATCTAGATCACATAATACAGCTTGTATTTTCTTCTGTATTGGGATTATAAGAATCCTGTATGCACTTGAAGATCTTGGTGATGCTAAATGTAAAGTGTATGAATTGTCACCTATGACAGGCGGTATCCTACTTAATGCTCCTTCCAAAAGATACCTCTATGATGTCTATCATGAATACTATATCATGGGCGACTAAAACAGAACTTTTGCATGGTACTTGTGAAGGACAACACTTGAGATCATTATGTCAGTTTGTTTCCTGTTTGGATGGATCAGTACCTTTAAGGAAAGAGACAAATTGGTTACAGACATTGAATGTTTGTGTTTGGTGTTTAATGCTTTTTAATGTTTGACTCTGGGGCAGTCATGATCATTGAAGCTTTAAAATGCTCTTTTTACAGTGGTGCTCTCTGCTTTCAACATAGATTGAAACAGCGCTCTGATGATTGGATAGGGCTGATCACCATTCTTATTCCTCTGTTGATTGGCTCAGCAGCAATGCAGTTGTACAACTGTGTTTGACTGGCTTTCTGGAGGTGTCACATGTGTATCTTTTCATCATTTTGCTCTCATAACATCATAAAAAGGATACTCATGGTACCAAAATTGAAATCACTGATTGCATTGATTTTCATTGTATGGTATTACCCTAATTTTTCACTGGTCAGTATGAAGATTTAGTTCTTGTTTGGCTTCTAGGTGGTAAGGCAACGTTGTCTGTTGGAATGCCTATGGATAGGTGAGTCCAACGCTCAGAAGCCTTTGTCATGGCAGAATTATGAAAGCTGAAGGGCCATCCCATTGGGTTAGAGTTTGACTCCAATAATTTGAGAGAGTGTTAATATCCAGTTAATCTGCTTCAGTATTATGTCTGAACTGAGTTGTGTGGCCATTCTCAAGTATAAACTGCTACCTGTTTTCCAGAAGCTTAAGACATGAGTTGGTAGCACTGAATGAAAAATCAGCCATCAGCAGACACTTATTTTTGGAACTTGTTATTGACATGGTTGTCTGCTGACCTAGGTTACTGTTCAGGCTTTCGATAATTATGCTTTGCACTTACTGGTCTTGTCTATATACTAGTCAATAAGATATGAATCAAGCTTCAGTTTGGGCAAGAGTTGATTTTCAAAATATCAGTATTAGGAAGCAGAACCCTTGAAAATGTTTATCCCAATGTGAAATACACTGTTGTCAAACTCTAAAATTAAATTTTTAGACCGCAACCATGCCATCATGTTTTAGTAGGTAAGTAGTCAATATATTTTTTTTTATTTGTGAACAAAATAACAATGTAAAAATAATGTTTCACTACAAAAGCTTATACTTGTAAGTGATTAAACAAAATAGCATTAAAATGCACCGTTATAAAATGTACAGTTATGTATATTTTCACATGAAAGTGCTTCATAGTACAATACGGATGCATTACTGGTTTATATAGTAACTATATTGTGCAGTATATTATGTACACAAAGTTCATATACTTTTGTCACAATGGCATGTTTTTGCTCATTGGTAAAATTAATGTGCTATCATTTTGGACCTTATGATCCCTGCAATGATTTTGAAGTCTGGCAGGACAGAAGGTTTGCTGTTCACTCTGATATGGTATGGAGACTCCCAGTTTATTTGGAGCATAATATTTTCACATTTAGCATCTTTATATTCTCTCAATAGTATACATTTTGAGATAACTTTTTCTTGGTTATGTTTGGTACATTTACAGTCACACAGCTTCTTACAATTGAAAACTTCACTGATGAGATATATCACATTTTGCAACTAAACAAACTAGTTACTTTCTGTCATATTTCAATATTTAACAGAAGTACTGGAAAGCTTTTGTTTTGGGTACAATCGTTATTTGAAGAATGATGTATTTAGTACATCAAATGCAATTTGTGTTCACACTTCCCTTTTCATTCTCAGTGTCCCCTATAGAAACTACAGGCAGTATATTCCTGATGATTATCAATGATGTAACTGACATAGTTTCCAATTCAAAATTAAATATTCTGTAGCTGCAGTCTATGTTCAGAACAATATTTCACTCCCCATTTAGCAACATATCACTGCTATTTTACTTGATTGGTTATGAGAAGGTACTCCACTTTGTTTTCTCTATGTTTAATAATAATCATAGCAGCGTGGCTTCATAATTTAACAGTTTGACTGCTACCTTTTACACAGTTATTAAGGACACAGGCAGATAACAAATGTATAACTAACTAACTAACTAACTAACTAACTAACTAACTAACTAACTAACTAAACAAACGTACAGACTGGTTTTCCACATCTTCAAGACAATACCATAATTCACCACAGCTAACAGAAATAAAATTACTGACAGCTGCACCATTAGACAAAAATTCACATCATTTCAAAATTAAAATAAAGCCACAATGTAACTTCTTCAGTAAGTGGCAAAATGATAATTTGTAAAATTATGAGGTAGGGTTAACTGTCACACCATTAAACGAGCTTTCAACATTTACTGTCAATATGTCAATTGAAAATATGTCAAAAATATTGCTAGCAGACATGCTCTCTGTTCAACTTCTCTAGCTTAACTCAGCTTAAACAAATCTACATTTATGATGATATATCATATTCAGCCTTTTCTTTCCAAAAGAAAGAAAGACAAAAAAGATGTTGAGAAGGACGAGATGATGAGTCTTCAGGAGGCAATGCATTACAAAACATAACACTGCAGTATTTTCCCCTGTATGCTGAGGATATTCAGTTATTCACTTGTACTGTTTCTAAAAACATCTAGCCATCCTCTGAAAGTAAAACTCTGATTTTATCTAATAGCACTTAAAGTAGAACAGTGAATCAGACTGTAGAAAGCCAGCATGCTGCACTTAATGAATAGTAACACTTTCAGGTTATGCTGTACTCTTAGCCTCTCCTCACAGGTAATGAATATCACACAGTATGAAAGAAATGCATAGGTAGTTATAAAATTCAATGTGAATTGAATACATTACAATCAAATTGTTGTCCTATATTTTTATCAGAAGTCTGGTATGGCATACTGAATGGATCTCAGGCAACATTTGAAACAACTTCTATAATAACATGTTCCAAGTCTTCCTTCCACCTCCTATCACACTGTGATGATTAAGCATAATTAAATGCTAATTCAAACATATTTCAATGACAAGCATTGGAAACTGATATTACATGTCTGTGGATATATACATACATACATATCTATCTAGCTATATCGATCTATCTAGGTATATATATATATATATATATATATATATATATATATATATATATAATCTATATATATTTATATATATCTATTTATATCTATCTATCTATATATACACACACATAAAAATATATTTCTCTCTCTCTCTTCCTCTCTCTCTCTCTGTATATATATATATATATATATATATATATATATATATATATATATATATATATATGAAATACACCCTCTCAAAGGTGTGTCTCACTGCTACTGAAAAAAAAAAGTGATCAGAAAATTGACTAGCTGGAAAAAGAGTAAACATGTTTTTGCAAAGGGGAAAACTCTCTTTCACCCCCTCCATGCAGATGGCTGTGTCCCACATACCTCTGCTCACTTAAATGTAACAACTCTCAGATTGCACAGTACCATAGAAAAGAGAATGCTTCACTGTCTATGGTATTCAGAGATCTCAATGATATAGTGCTCTTAACATCCATTCCTTTCAAAATGTATTCTGTTTGATAACTTTTCTTAGGAAAAAATGCATTCAAAAAGGATATGCATTAACGATGTGTCATACTTGCATGCATGCATGCATGCGCGTGCCCACACACAAACATACACACACACACACACACACACACACACACACACACACACACACACACACACACACACACACACACACACACACATCTATGGATATATAGATAGATAGAAAGATAGATAGATAGATAGATAGATAGATAGATAGATAGATAGATAGATAGATAGATAGATAGATAGATAGATAGATAAAAAGATGTGTGTGTGTGCAGTTTACATATCGCTTTATATTTTTATAATCATTCTTATCCTGACAGAATCAAAACTGTTTCAAACAACACTTCCAGCAGACATGCATTTAATTACTATTTCATTATTTTCAGACTAGTGCCAAGTATTTCATTCCTATTGCCAACTGTACCACTTAAAGGACCAAACATAGCATGTGTTCAAATGCACAACACTATAAATTAATTAATTTAGATTAATTTTTAGTAGCAATAATATAAAATTTCAGGTAACATTACTTTTATTCTGTGTTTGATTTTATTCACAGATTAAAATATTATTGTATAATAGTAAAGATACATACTGCGCTACAGATGGTGCAAACAGATATTAATCTTTGTGTTGTAGGCTTGGTCACTTTGGCTGCAGTTTGTGACCAAACCATGCCACTAAGAGTATACACAATGCTGTATAATAGCTCACTCAATATCTAGGTACAGATTATTAATAAAGTTTTATATGTATGGCATGTGATATATTATTTTCAGAATGTTTAGAGCACAAACCTCATCGGTGATACAATTACTACGATTGTGACTTTGATAATAGGCGTACAAAACCTTCGCCACCAGCTTTTGTCTTAATTGCCTTTATATAGGCCTTTTTTACATTAGAACTATTTTGAAAGGCAAGCACTAAAGAGATGTATTTGGATAGCAGAAAAAGGGTAGCAGAGACAAACAACAATGACATAATTAATAAAAAAGTCTAAAAAAAACTGATGGGACAAGATGGAGATACTTTCAGTGGGTAACTTAGTCCAATAACAATCCAGTAAGGTGAATGGCTGCTCTGCTTTAATGTAGTACTCACAACAGATGCCAACATGTCCATACTTAAATTAAAAATGCCACATGCCCTCACCATCTCTGTCACTGCAGGATCTCATTAATACTAGCCTCCACTCTGTTGTCATAAAATATGCTGTGATCAGTAATGTGATCACTAACAGATCATTTAGGAGTTGTCAGAATTCCTAAAATCTATAAGGAAGTATGAAGTTATTTCTAATTTAGATTAAAAATGATGCAGTGATACATCCTCACCCCTATGAGTCACATTTGGCACATTTATTTTAACATGATGTATGCAGAAATGCCATCTAACTTTTCTTTAACCACGACTCATTATTTTTGAGGGAGGTGCTGTGGCTCTGTGTGACAAAAGGCATTTTTTAATTCTGTCACCACACAATTATAATGTAGTCTAGTACTAGATGATATGACCATAGTTCTCAAATTCTTAGTGCAAGAAATTTAGACAAAGCCTAAATTAACATGGAGGGGGTGGGCAAAGGATGAAAAGTAGGGCCTGATTTTAAATATTGCTTTTATAAACTTAAAAAAATAGCTAGAATAACAGCATTTGTGTTGGCTTGCATTTTTCTGAAGGATATGAAGTCTGAATCTCAAATGTATGTCATTGTTTAGTAACTTCAGTCCTTTATATGTGCCAGAAAACCACAAATTATATAAGGAATTTACCAAAAGTATGAGGCAAAAATGTGAATATTCTGTGCAACTCTGGATAGTTGAGAGGTATGGATGACTAATTCTCAGTATGGAATTGTTAGGTATGTCTCTGTACTTTGCATTCAGAATATCACTACTTGAGAAAATACAATATTGTGGTAAAATCTTCTTTTTTACCACCTAAATACCACATAATCAAAATCATTATATTCATTGTGGACCCATTAGTTTGTTAAGCTATTATATTCCCCACATGTTGAGTCAGATTTCATATACCTTCTCAAACTCGAACTTTTAACAGCTCTCTAAATATGAACCTATACTGAAATTAAATCTTATATACAACCCCGTGTCATCCATTCTTCAGATCATCCTATTCCACTGCCAGTCCAATTTCTACTACTAGGAATACTCCTGCTACTAGGAATACTCCTCTTACTAGTATTACATCTAGCACTAGCACTACTCCTACTACAAGGAATTCTCCTACTACTCTAAATATTCCTACTACTAGTTCTACATCTTTTACTAGAAATACTCCTATTACTAGCACTACACTTACTATTGGTACTATTGCTAGCACTAATACTACTCCTACTGCTAGAAGCATTCCTACTTCTAGAAGTTGTGTTAGCATGCATTTTTCTGAAGGATATGAAGTCTGAAACTCAAATGTATGTCATTGTTTAGTAACTTCAGTCCTCTATGATTTGCCAGAAAACCACAAAATTTCCTACGACTTTGCTAACCATATCAGAAGAATGTATAGCCCAGGCAATCACTGACACACAGGTTAAAACAGCCATATACAAAAACACAGCTGCAATGGGACTGGACGATGTCCCAGGCTGTGTCTTACATGAGCTCCAAAATGAACTAACCCCTCACCTATACACACTGTTCAAACTCAGCCTCTCTACAGGCTACGTACCCATTGAGTGGTGCACAGCAACAGTTATCCCACTCCACAAAGGTGGAGCCACAACAGAACCCGGGAACTATCACCCTCTAAGCCTGACTAGCCTGGTCTGCAAGGCTATGTAGCGCATCATCATGGAACTCATTAACAGAGACATTGAAAACCTCCAAACTTTGGACCCTACCTAGTTTGGCTTTGTCAAGGGCAGATCATGCCTCCTAAACCTGGTGGACTTCTTTGAGACAGTTACCAAGGCTTTAGATGAGGGAAAGGAGGTCCACACAGCCTATCTAGACCTTGCAAAGGCTTTCAACACCATTCCTCATTCGGGTATTATAGACAAGCTCACCAGCCTGAACATAAACCCCTATGTCACGAGATGAATTGCCAATTAAAACAGAAGAAAATGCTGAATAACTAAACTCCACAACCAAAGAACAGCAAGCAAGCCAGGAGAAACCACCAAGAAGTAGCCAACC
>NC_056735.1:782921535-782939035 GCF_019279795.1 Protopterus annectens
ATGGTAAATGGGGCAAAATAGCCAAGTAATGGGACATTGGAATAACTGCAGGGGGGAGTCCCCATTCGACCATGATTTTGTCAGGGGGGAAAGACGGAATACTCAGACAGCCCCGGCTGAAATATACATCTTAACTGTCCAGAGTTTTGCAGAATTAATAGATTTTTGCTTCTTTTTGGTTTGTTCCTCATAAAATTTGTGGTTTCTGGCAAATCATTTAGGATTGAAATCACTAAATAATGACAGACATTGAGTTTCAGACTTCATACCCTTCAGATAAATGCATGCTAAAGCAAGACCTGTTATTTTGTCAACTGTCTAAGTTTATACAAGAGCAATTTGTAGTACTGTTTGTATATTCCCCCACTATATTTGGCTTTGTCCATATTTCCTTTATTAAGAGGTTGAGAGGTACACATAAATAAATCGCTTTATAGAATTAAGTATATCCAAATCTCTCAACTGTCCCTGATTTTGGCTCAAAATGTTGCTCTCCCCCTAATAATCCCTCCATAAAATGGCAAATTTGGAAGAAAATGTGGAGGGTTTACAATTAATAAATAATTGTAACCATGAGAGTTATACATTCCTTTTAATTTCAGAAATGCATGTAGATATTACAGTATTTTCAGAAGCTCATTACATTTGTTGGATCCTTGCAGTCATCTTTGCAGGCTTTACCCGTAAACTAAACATAATGCCAATCTTTCATGTGTGGTCCATAACTTGTGCAGTAATCCTTTAAACAATTTATCTTGAGCTTGTTTCTTGTTTGCTATTCATTTTTTACTTTGATCATGTTTTCCCCATGAAACAAATAGATAGTTGTCAGGCAGCAGGTCTTTTTTGGATAAGAAACATTTTTACAAGTGGGGGTGTCACAGAGATTGCTACTTTCAGCGTGTTACTTGGTACTTTTATAAAGCTGAATATAAATTATAATTAGAACTGCAGTGCAAGGAGAAGTGGGTTGAGTTGAGTGCTGCTTGTTTTTTAATACTTGATTTTGACTGGCATTCCAGTAATGTATTTAAAAGTAATTTATTTTTCATGCCTCACAACCTTTTGTTTCCATCTAGATATTAAGTAAGGTGTCATGTAGCGAATGCACTGAAATATTTTTTTTTCTACACTTTATTTTGTCTTGAATGGACTCTTATAATGATGGTGGCACGAGGGCAGCATACTTAATTAAAGTCTCAGTTTTGCGTTTTTTTAACATAGCCCCAACCCTTTCTAATTGGCCACACCCCTTCCCATTGCCCCACCCATTCAGCTGTCTCCTGCAGCCCCTTTAACTTGAAGTCACCAGCCTCCACTGCTACTAGTACTACTCCTACTACTAGAAATACGCCTACTACTAACACTACACCAACTGCTGGTACTATGACTACTTCCTCATATACCTCTTAGCATTCAGTCTCATATCATTCTTCTTAACCCTCATTCCCACAAAACATCAAATTTCAATTTATTATTGACTTATGTGAAGGCGTGCCATGGAAGTGGCAGTGAGAAGTTAGAACAGCACTTGGTGACAGCACTATCAGAAACATTATCTGTATCATCAAGCAATAGAAAGAGACAATTATGGTGTATAAGTAACTGACTGAGATGGTGTTGAAAAATTGTTTAGGAATCAAAGCACAACATTATAGAAACAAGGACTAATGACATGAAAGGTTGGAACATGGAACTACTTGGCTATAGGTTGTTCAGGAATCACAGATAAAAGAGAGATGGGCTGGATTAACAATCTACATAAAGAAGACATTAAGTACGAGGGCAAATAGGAAAAAGATCACCAGGCAGGAATGGAGCAAGAGTATAGCCAGGGTTAGAATCTAGGAAAGTGCCCCAGCAGACAGGGTACAGGTAGGCTCAAAGAACCACTGGACAGATACAGTATGTCATTTGCATGACCCAATAAGAGAAGAAGATGAGAGACAGCAGCAGAGAATGAAGGAGTAGAGTGGGAAGAAGAGGCTAACATTAATGCATGAAATGAATGTCCCCAAAGCAGACTGGGAGATTCTTTGGTCCAGGGCAGAGGATTCATACAAGTTGGTTTAGGTCTTGAACCATAAGGGGTACAGTCAACTGGAAAGGGACTGTATGAAAAATGATAGAAATCTGGATGTGGTCCTAACCAATACAGAGGGTGTCATTGATGCCCAGGTCACCGTAAGTCAGCAGTGGTCATGACACTGTGTAGTTTAGAGTATGAGGGAAGGTAAAATAAAAAATACAAAGACAATGGTAGATAATTTTACAAGAGTGAATTATTTTTTGTTTGGGGAGGTGGTCAAAGATGAGTTAAGAAACTGGAAGCTAATCAAGGGAGTGAAACAGGTCAGGGAGTGGATCAGGAATGGAGTACTCAGGGCGATGGATAAAGGTATGATGAAGAGTCAAAAGTTAAAAAATGGACAATAATCAATGTGACTGCATAAGTATGTGAAGCTTGCAGTCAGAGTTTACATGAGGTTACTATTGGGAAGTGAAGGAAGCATAGCACAAGGAAATTAACAAAAAGGCAACAAAGAGAGTATGTATGCCAGCATGAGATCACATTGAGAAGGAGTATACCTGCTCAGCTCTGTAAGGAAGTAGAGTAATCTGTAATAAAAAGAAAGCCTCAGGGGAAATAATTATTTTGAGAGTGCAAAATCACTGCCAAGTGGATGAAAAAGAAAGGCAAAGAGAAGGGTTCTGTGAAGAAGAAAGAAGAAGAAAGGAACATGATGGCTCATAGTCAAGAAGATTCAATGGAAACAACAATGTTATAGATAATATGGGCAAAAATTAGAGATGTAAAGCAGACCTTATTGGCAAACATTGCCAGTCAGGAAAAGGAAATGGTAGAAGTGGTGGAGGGGTTGAATGAGCCGATAGTGATAATACAAGAACTGTTGGCAGAGAATCAGGAGTTAAAAGCACAAGTGGATGCAGATGAATTCAGACTGCAGTATTTGGATGTGAAGACAGTACACCTAGAAGGTTGTGAAAGGAGGGAAAATATTACAATAGCAGGTATCCCAGAAAGTTTTGAGACAGCCATAGTACCAAAGAGGTCAGAGATTTATAGTCTAAATGAACAGGGATTCCAGTGGGGATGATTAAAATAGAGTGAGCACATCACA
The DNA here is from genome assembly GCF_019279795.1 of Protopterus annectens. Classification (NCBI taxonomy): domain Eukaryota; kingdom Metazoa; phylum Chordata; order Ceratodontiformes; family Protopteridae; genus Protopterus; species Protopterus annectens. The sequence continues at coordinate 782,924,679 of NC_056735.1, forward strand.
CAGCGAGAGAAGTTGCTGAAGGAGCTGCAGCAACCAAAAAAAACAATGAACGCTGGAGAAGAGCCAGCATTTGTTGAGCATAGTGATGCTTTTGAAAACCCAGAGGCTTCATAATTCTATGAGACCAGCACTGAGAGAGAGAGAGAGAGAGAGAGAGAGAGAGAGAGAGAGGGTTCAGCTGGTGAATACTATACCCAGGCACACTTTGGATATTTGCCCTAGGGGTCACAAGATTGTTCACCAAGCCAGATGAGGTGTTGAGTTTCATGAAAAAGTTGATTAATCTGAGGTATGTTCCAGAAAATGGAGAAGTGCAGTGCAATGAACCAAGTGGTTTAGAAAACACTGCAGAGATGAGCAAACAAGGGAAAGAAGTGGGCATGTCTTTCTTTTTCAAAGGAGACAGAAGTTAACAGAAAAGGTGAACTTGGTACAGGAAGCTAGATGGATAGGGATGGTAGAAAAATGATTGCTGCTGCAGTTAACAGTATAAAAAATGCATCACATGAACTGAATTGAGGGGAGAACAATCAGGTTCTGGAACTTGAATTAAAGTTATTTAGTCACCACAACTCTGTTGTGTGATATCCCTATTGGGTGAAATTATATACAAGTGATAGTGAATTGAAAAGGAAAGTATGACTGTCAGTAAACCATTGTACTTTTTCTTTTTTTCTTCTACAAAGACAGTTCATATTTTCTATAGCAGTCAGCTGGAACAATAGCCATTCCACCTTAGATAAGGTGCCTTCCCGTGGCAGAGGAGGGAAGGAGTTTAACTTAAAGCAAACAACAATACTGGTTTGTATTCACACTGGGGATCATGATGAATGTGCAAAAAGTAATTTAGAGTAACAGAGTTTAATTTGTGGTAAAATACAGTATGTTAGTGCATTAAGGGGGACATCAATCATAAATGTAACCAGTGAAGTATTTGCACTTAATTGTGTTTAAGAGGGAAGTATCCTGGCATGGAACATGTCCCTTTTCTTTTTATTTCCTGTTCTTCTGCTGAAGACTACTATCATTCCATTAAATAAATAAAAAAGGTAGGGGGAAGGAAAAAGGGTGAAGAAAGGGGGGAGCAAATGTCATGAATGCAATTGTAGCTGAAAATAATTGTACCCTGAAGGTGTAATAAATCAGAATACAAGAAAATTAAATAATAGTAGGAAGACAGTGGTTAAATATCTTATACTTAAATTGAAAAGAATCAAGCTGTTAGTAGAGTGCAGGGTGAGAACCAAATGTAGTGGCAGTAAATAGGAATAACGAGGCAACAGGAATGAGTTTGGCACAAAAGAGGATGGAACATAGGCTGTAACTAGGTCAACAGGACTCCAACCTAGGTTAGTAGAACATCCCTTTCCAAATTTGTAAGTAAATATAGGAGATTTCAGATTTTTGCTTTTGTCTACATGAATATTTTTACACACCAGACATATTAACAATAATGTTTCCAAGGGGTATAAAAAGAATGCTGGAGATGCAGGGCGGAAAGGAACACCTGGCTGCATATTTTTGAGAAAGCAGAAAACTGGGGACATACAAGAAAGAATTAGAGGGCATATTAAAGAGCCTCATGAGAAAGAGATAGGCATGAATCTTAAACTTTGGTTGTTAAAGTTTGGTAAGGGAATTGCACACAATATAAAGCGATAGAAGGAAAGTTAATGAAAACAGGGAAGAAAGGAATTATAAGAAAATATGAAAAATAGGAGCCCAATGTAAGAGAAGTAATAGATTTTAAAAATGAGCTAGAAATAAGGGAGAGTTTGAGAGCAGATGAGGTAGGAAATAGGAAGCATAGAAATATATGGAGTAAACAGAAGGAAAAAGTGGTTGATAATGTAGGAAAATGAAACAGTAGATGGGGAGCAGTGAGGTTACAGGGGAAGACTGGACTGGATGCTTATATATAAAGTTTAAAAATAAGATGGTGGAGAAAAGGGAGTATTGTAAATAATTATCAAGGGATGAAGTTGGGGATGTAATAATCCAAAGTTGTTTATAATTAGCAGGTTAACATGATTATGTTGTCTAATTGGGATAGAGTGGGTTCACTTGCTAGACAGAGAAAATGATATGGGTAAAGGCCATAAAGACAGAAGAGTACATGAAACATTTCATCACTTAGCCATATTATGAAGGCATAAATCTCTATCTTGCTTTTAATTGTTTGTTTGTGTCTTTCGGCTTTTCTCGGTTAGGGGTCGCCACAGCAGAACTCCGGTCTGCTAATGATTGGCAGTTGATTTTTACGCATCGGCTTGCCAGGCCTGATGCACAACCTTCAACGAAGGTCACGGCATTCACGCATGTCTCTACGCAGAAGATGATCTAAGGAGTGTAAATATAACATCTAACTGTGGTAGCGAAGGAGAAATGCAGTTAGCAATGAGTACAAACATAAAGTATTATTAATTGAATATGCCAGCATAAAATGAAGAAAAAAAACAGAAAAAGCTATTAAGAGTACAGGAAGGCATTGAAAGAGGGAGGAAAAAGATAATGGGGAGACCTATACATTAAGGGATCAGGGAATGGAAAGGAACAAAGCATGAGTAGATGGCTAAAACAGAAGGGAGGAAAGAGCTTTTAACTAGAGGGATTAAATATGAATAAAGAGGGATACCATAATCTCAAAGAAGTACTGGGAATACCACTCAGGACAGGTAAATCAGAGTGAGATAGTAAGTCTAAACCAATTTATAGGGCTATGGAGAGCTGAGTCTTATGCTCCACTGGTCAATATAAATAGTATAGGGCTAAGGGGTGCTGAGTCTTATGCTCCATTGGTCAGTATAAATAATTATAGGGCTGAGGGGTGCTTAGTCTTATACTCCATGGGTCAGTATAAATAATTATAGGGCTGAGGGGTGCTGAGTCTTATGCTCCATGGGTCAGTATAAATAGTTATAGGGCTGAGGAGTGCTGAGTCTTATGCTCCATGCGTCAGTATAAATAGTTCTGGGCTGAGGGGTGCTGATTCTTATGCTCCACGGGTCAGTATAAATAGTTATAGGGCTGTGGAGTGCTGAGTCTTATGCTTCACGGGTCAGTATAAATAGTTCTGGGCTGAGGGGTGCTGAGTCTTATGCTCCATGGGTCAGTATAAATAGTTCTGGGATGAGGGGTGCTGAGTCTTATGCTCCATGGGTCAGTATAAATTGACAAGTATTTGTTTAGAACAACAGGAAAGATTAACATTCACAGGAATAATCTATGTTAAATTGTCTATGGACACCAAGCTGTTGCACTGTATTTAAGAATAATATGTGTACTGTGTATTTATGTCTTTCTTTGTCTTTCGGCTTTTCCCAGTTAGGGGTCGCCACAGCGGAACTCCAGTCCGCTAATGATTGGTAGTTGATTTTTACGTGCCGGGTTTACCAGCCCTGATGCACAACCTTCAACGAAGGTACGTCCTTTCATGCATATCTCCACACAGAAGATGCTCTAGCTGAGAATCGAACTGGACAGTGTCTTACTGTGAGGTGACAACGCTACCGCAGCACATCATATTAAAGGCATTTAGCTATGAAAAAAATGAAACTCTTATGAGAAGACATAAAAACATGGGTATTCCCACAGTACAGGAGTTAGCTATCATCCCAACTAAACTGTGGCAGCTAGAAGTACTGAAAATAGAATTCAGAATCTGGCAAAGAATGGAAAAGATCATTAAGGGAATTACTGTGGGATCTGTTAAAAGAGTAAGAGTGGAAGGAACCCCTTCCTTTGCTAGGAATTCCAATGAGAATGGACTTGTTTTGCTATTTTTGCTTACTTTTTATTTCTCAGGATCCTTAAAACTGGGGGGATAATCAATGTTTTAGAAGGGATCCTGCTTATTAACAAAGTGCTCTTAAAGCATATTAAATGGCTAAATCTGGTAATATAGATAAAACCAAAGGAGGGGAATGTACATATGGAAGGAAAGTTTGGACAACCATGTGGTCAGTGAACATTTTATGCACTTGAAAAATGATATGAATGCTGAATAAATGTTTTACATAAAAAAGACAACAAAGGTAGTAAGGACAACAAAAGTGAAAGAAGAAAGGAGTAAGCAGACGGGATCATGAAGGGAAGAAAAAGCTATTTTATATACACAACAGAAAGAAGGAAAGGAAGCATGGAACTGTCCAGGCCAGGCAAAATGAGAGGGGAATCACAGAAGACTGAAAAAGTAGAGCTACTGAAAGAATGCTTTGCTTCAATCTTCACAAATAAAAGAAAGGGAAATTTGCTATGCTGTGTGGAAGGCAGAGCAGAATGGACTGAAGAGTGGAGAGGCACCAGAAGAGAAAGGAGGGAGGTTCAGAGAGAACTGGTTGTCCTTGGAGAGATAATACACAAGAACCATATGGACTGCCTCCTGAAGTCCTCAGAAATCTGACCAAAAATAAATGCAGGAAACCACAGGCATATTAGATAAACAAAAGTGGCAGAAAAAGTCATGGAAAAATCTTGAGGGGAAATCCTGATGGGAAGGCTAGTAGCATTTCTAAAGAGCAACAAACCATAGGATAGAAACCAGCATGGGTTCATGATCAGAAGGAGCTGTCAGTCAAACCTGATCCTGTTTTATGACTGGGTTGCAGAAGAACTTGACAAGGGAGTCTAGCTGGACATTAGCAAGGCATTTGACTGTGTCATATATAACAGACTGATAGGAAAACTGGAGGGGCTGGTGGAAGCTCAAGACTGCATTGTTGAGCAGTAGAACAAACATGACTGCCATGAAACAGTAATGTTAGGAATTAGGAAAGTGATGGAGTACAACTGAAGCATCTGCTTGGTAGCAGTATTGCAGGGTGTTTGCATCAGAGATATCTGAGGGAACAGAGAAACTCCTTTTTGCAACAGTAGAAGCTGGAAGGAGATAGTGTAACAAAATAGTTGGAAAGGCAAATGGGCAGAAAGATAACAGATAAGGTTCAATGAAAACAGATGCAAAGTATTGCACTTGGATTGCAACAGCCTTGGTGTAAAATATTAGCTATGGAAATGGAAATTATAAAACAGAGCATGAAAAAGCATCTGGAGATCTGAGCACACTTTGACTGAATACTGAGAGCCAAGTGAGAGTGCTGTGGCAGCAGCAAACATAAGGTTAGGTTATGCACTCAGGAAAATTAGTTCCAGAACCAAAGAGGCAGTGTTTCCACATTACAGGCTCTTCATCGGACCACACCATGAGTACTGCAAGCAGTTCTGGAGGGCATATAAGGAACAGGAATCAGGTTGTAAGAAAACACTCAGTAAAATGTGATAGGAAGTTTTATTGCAGAGAGAGAGGAAGGAATATGGCCAGTGGCTAGAGGAACTAAAGCTCTTCAGCCTGAAACTAGAAAGACAGGAGGGATATGATACTGGTTACAAAATCTTGTCAGACAGCTAGGGAAATGTTATTATGAACAGAAAAGATGGAGGGGAAGTGGTAGGCACAATGCCAATGGAGTGCCCTGGGTCTTTGAAAATGTGTTTGCACAGAGAGGGTCATAGACCCATGAAATAGACTAATAGAATGGATGACTGAGGAGAAAGAAAAAGAAAATATATCCATAGAGGCAATCAGTGTAGCATCAGACAGATAGAAAAAGAGCAAGATGAAATGTAGGAATCTGAGGGAAGTAGAATATTAAAGTCAATGAGAGTGCAAACTATAGACTTATTTCTAATTCTGTCCTCAAGCAAATACAACATAACATAATATAACCTAATGTAAAGTAGTTCATACAACTGCTATTACTAGTCAATGGATATAACACTGTAAATGCATGTGTATCAATGATTCTAATTAATTGATATCTTATAGTCTTCTAAATTCACCAAATAGTATAACTTTTTATACATACTGCCCTTTGTACTGAATCCATATTTTAAATATGTTAGTCTTTGCATACTTGTACTACATAGTTTCACAGTCACATTGTGACCCCGTATCATGGCCAAAAGGGTCAGTTTACCAGCTCACCACCTTGTTATCAAATAAATGAATGAGTAAATGGATGGATGAATAAATAAATAAATACAATGTCAAGCTCATAACTGAGACAGAGGTCCTTATATAAACCACACTTTTATATGTGTTGTGGACCAGGGCATGTCTGGCAATATATGATCCAGAGACAATCAATCTTTGGAATATGCAATGTCAGGTGCCAGCCAATGGTTTCTGAAATATTACATTTCATTAGTAAATAAGATATGCTAATACCTTTTGCCAGTTCAAGTCTCAGCTGTCCATAATACAAGAAATTAGTCCATAGTAAAGGGATCAGTGGCAATGCAGAAAATTGTTGAAAAAAGAAAAAAAAGAAAATAACAAGAAACTTGCAGTCAAGTGGTGCACTGAAGCCATAAAGAAATTACACAGGAGCTGGTGGATATTATTATCCCACTAATATAATTTTACATCTCCTTCCCCTCACCAATATCCTGTCCTCTACAAAGTTTGCATTACCTTGTTTAAATGAGGGATTTGGATGAGTGGCAATGGGACTTATGTATTGGGGTGTATTCTATATAAACATCCTTTATGAATCAGGTTTGAAGTACACCATAACATTTGTATGGGAGTCTAGTGCAGAAAATTATTGTTATGAGATACTAACAAGATTCATCATGTAGTGCTGTGTCTGAATCCAGCTTTCTTCATCTGCTTATTGTGTGACTTTTTTGCATATCACTTAATCAGACAATGCTTCTGAAATGCACCTAAAAACAGATACTTGTGCCTAGTATCTGGCAGTAATAATGATTTAAAATAAATGGTCTCCAGTTGGAAATAAGTAGTGGTGGGCATCTTGTTTGTCTAAAATAATAAAGTAATTAGGCAAAGAAAACATGTCAAAAATTTTACCATGCAGTTATATCAAGTATAAAAAAAATACCACCATCTTCTGAAAAGCTCCCTATTGAAATGTCAGCACTCAGAATACCGAGTGCCAACAAGCTGAAAAAAAGGACTGAAAAAATAGTGAAGATCGAATCTTGAAAATTGCTCTTCTTCTTTAAACTTTGTTTTGTGGGGGCATGTCCTCTTCACCTTTCATGTGAGGGCAGCCCCCAAATCCTACAAACTTATATCTACCAACTCCGAGATTGCCATGTCTAGGATAAAAGGGAATATTCCAAGAAATGGCATCTCAGACTTATAATATCTAAATCCGTTAGTTTGTCCATTCAGTCACCATATTTCGGGACTCGCTCTAGCAGGTCCCGACATTTCAAATGGTTACCCTTCTGAAATCACTCAAGTGGTTCAGCTTGTCCCATTCCTCCGCATTTCCCTATAACCGCCTATCAGATCTTACATCAAGATGAGGTATTACGGCAACCGTGCATTAGCTTTCACTTTACACATGCCTACTGTGTAGTACATGGTTCCAGCTCCCCCTTCTGTGAAATATTTACTTAACTTTGCTTTGAACAGTCATTCTTTTAGGCACCAGCAAATTCTTCTTCTCACTCTTCTGTCATTCATCTTCATGTTTGACAAACTCACTTATTCCCGAAAGTGTTGTACGTTAACATTCTTACATTATAACCCTGTTTATTCTTTTCTCTTCCAATGCATAGGTACCAGGCTATTATTTCTTTTTTTACAGCATAGACTCTACATCTTTTTCATCACTTTTTACAACACATCACTGCCCAAGTTCTGAATGATATAATCTCCCATTGTCTGTATGGGGGGAGGGTGAGCAGGACATAATACTGTATATGTGGCTTTACAATGCTGTATGTCTGAAGGAAAGGTGTAAGCCAATCTCTTATTACAAATACCAGCATCACATCTGTCATTCCCTTTGCTATGTGCATGATTTAGCTTAGGAGTGATTAAAACAGAAGACCCTCTATGACACATTTATGTATGCATGTATGTATGTGTATATGCATTTTATCTTTTATTTAGATGTTGTCTTAAGCATTAAGCAGTAAAACAGAAGAAAAAATAGCATCCTATAATATCAAACTATTACATATGGTAAAACAAGAAAACAGTAAAAATAAAACTATGATAAGCAAAAACAGGATAAAGCAGATTCACCTGAAAAGTGGACAGTTAAATGATCTCAGAAAGGAGGCCTCAGTGTTGAATATCCTTATCAGGCAGTTGATTACACAGGATGTAAGATGAGCAATAAGTAAGTAAGTAAGTAAATGCATAAACAAATAAACAATGTCTGGCAGATATTATGACTACAGAATAATTAACTTCATTTATGTCAAGACATGGAAAGCCTCACCCAGAGTTTAAGGCAGAATTTTGCATCAAAAGTGTTACATGCTTGGAATGGGAAGCAGCAGCCAAAAGTCTTCACCTGTTCTAGGCAGATTCAAGGCACACTACTGTATATTCTACAAAGGTCTTGTCTTCTTTAAGGGCATATTGGAAAGGGGTGGAGTCTAGATGCATTCTAGATCAGTTACTTCAGTTATCTGTAAATACCTTTACAAGGCAATACAAATTGAATTCTGTCTGTACATCCAGGACAGGTTTTGCTAAGACCATTCTCCAGGGGGTCCCAAATCTATATCCCTATTTCTCTGAGGTTGAAAAGACATGTTAAATAAACTCCATATAGGGTACTGCAGCAGTGCAAATGATAACCATAGTAGAGTTATGTAAGTTGCACTTACCCAAAATAGTAGATGTTCAAATTCCTTATTGTTGCATTATCAGCATCCACTCCCATTGTAGTATTGTATATAGTTATTGTTAGGCAATAATTTGGTAAGTTACCTCTTGTTTGCTTAGTTCAGGATTAGTACACTAACATTAACATTAACTTTTAGGCAAGAAAGTCCTGAACGTTTTCCATTCTGACTGGTGATCTTCCCTTCTCTGGGCTGATGAATCAGCAGTAAGAGTGGAAATGAGGGAGGAAGCCGAACAAATACATGCACTTTAAATTGTCTTCCTATGTAGTTGCATATGTGATAGCAAGTGGCACCAAAATTGGATCTGTATGTACAGTAAATGTCAGCAAATGCCTTTTGGAAGCATTAATCACAGAGACTGCATGCTTGAATGAAGTCTATTCTAAGTAAGAAGCAAACCGATCAAACTACTTGCTCAACATGCTGTGTTCCATGTTACCAAAAGCTTTTGAGAGAGCAAGACGAACCAAGATCAAATATTCATTCCACACCATAAAGAGGTGCCCAGTCAGCCTTATCCTTATCATCCCCATAGGAAAATTTGAAACAACTTCTATAATAACATGTTCCAAGTCTTCCTTCCTCCTCCTATCACACTGTGATGATTAAGCATAATTAAATGCTAATTCAAACATATTTCAATGACAAGCATTGGAAACTGATATTACATGTCTGTGGATATATACATACATACATATCTATCTAGCTATATCGATCTATCTAGGTATATATATATATATATATGTATATATATATATATATATATATATATATATATATATATATATATATAATCTATATATATTTATATATATCTATTTATATCTATCTATCTATATATACACACACATAAAAATATATTTCTCTCTCTCTCTTCCTCTCTCTCTCTCTGTATATATATATATATATATATATATATATATATGAAATACACCCTCTCAAAGGTGTGTCTCACTGCTACTGAAAAAAAAAAGTGATCAGAAAATTGACTAGCTGGAAAAAAGAGTAAACATGTTTTTGCAAAGGGGAAAACTCTCTTTCACCCCCTCCATGCAGATGGCTGTGTCCCACATACCTCTGCTCACTTAAATGTAACAACTCTCAGATTGCACAGTACCATAGAAAAGAGAATGCTTCACTGTCTATGGTATTCAGAGATCTCAATGATATAGTGCTCTTAACATCCATTCCTTTCAAAATGTATTCTGTTTGATAACTTTTCTTAGGAAAAAATGCATTCAAAAAGGATATGCATTAACGATGTGTCATACTTGCACGCATGCATGCGCGTGCCCACACACACACATACACACACACACACACACACACACACACACACACACACACACACGCACACACACACACACACACACACACACACACACACATCTATGGATATATAGATAGATAGAAAGATAGATAGATAGATAGATAGATAGATAGATAGATAGATAGATAGATAGACAGATAGATAGATAGATAGATAAAAAGATGTGTGTGTGTGCAGTTTACATATCGCTTTATATTTTTATAATCATTCTTATCCTGACAGAATCAAAACTGTTTCAAACAACACTTCCAGCAGACATGCATTTAATTACTATTTCATTATTTTCAGACTAGTGCCAAGTATTTCATTCCTATTGCCAACTGTACCACTTAAAGGACCAAACATAGCATGTGTTCAAATGCACAACACTGTAAATTAATTAATTTAGATTAATTTTTAGTAGCAATAATATAAAATTTCAGGTAACATTACTTTTATTCTGTGTTTGATTTTATTCACAGATTAAAATATTATTGTATAATAGTAAAGATACATACTGCGCTACAGATGGTGCAAACAGATATTAATCTTTGTGTTGTAGGCTTGGTCACTTTGGCTGCAGTTTGTGACCAAACCATGCCACTAAGAGTATACACAATGCTGTATAATAGCTCACTCAATATCTAGGTACAGATTATTAATAAAGTTTTATATGTATGGCATGTGATATATTATTTTCAGAATGTTTAGAGCACAAACCTCATCGGTGATACAATTACTACGATTGTGACTTTCATAATAGGCGTACAAAACCTTCGCCACCAGCTTTTGTCTTAATTGCCTTTATATAGGCCTTTTTTACATTAGAACTATTTTGAAAGGCAAGCACTAAAGAGATGTATTTGGATAGCAGAAAAAGGGTAGCAGAGACAAACAACAATGACATAATTAATAAAAAAGTCTAAAAAAAACTGATGGGACAAGATGGAGATACTTTCAGTGGGTAACTTAGTCCAATAACAATCCAGTAAGGTGAATGGCTGCTCTGCTTTAATGTAGTACTCACAACAGATGCCAACATGTCCATACTTAAATTAAAAATGCCACATGCCCTCACCATCTCTGTCACTGCAGGATCTCATTAATACTAGCCTCCACTCTGTTGTCATAAAATATGCTGTGATCAGTAATGTGATCACTAACAGATCATTTAGGAGTTGTCAGAATTCCTAAAATCTATAAGGAAGTATGAAGTTATTTCTAATTTAGATTAAAAATGATGCAGTGATACATCCTCACCCCTATGAGTCACATTTGGCACATTTATTTTAACATGATGTATGCAGAAATGCCATCTAACTTTTCTTTAACCACGACTCATTATTTTTGAGGGAGGTGCTGTGGCTCTGTGTGACAAAAGGCATTTTTTAATTCTGTCACCACACAATTATAATGTAGTCTAGTACTAGATGATATGACCATAGTTCTCAAATTCTTAGTGCAAGAAATTTAGACAAAGCCTAAATTAACATGGAGGGGGTGGGCAAAGGATGAAAAGTAGGGCCTGATTTTAAATATTGCTTTTATAAACTTAAAAAAATAGCTAGAATAACAGCATTTGTGTTAGCTTGCATTTTTCTGAAGGATATGAAGTCTGAATCTCAAATGTATGTCATTGTTTAGTAACTTCAGTCCTTTATATGTGCCAGAAAACCACAAATTATATAAGGAATTTACCAAAAGTATGAGGCAAAATGTGAATATTCTGTGCAACTCTGGATAGTTGAGAGGTATGGATGACTAATTCTCAGTATGGAATTGTTAGGTATGTCTCTGTACTTTGCATTCAGAATATCACTACTTGAGAAAATACAATATTGTGGTAAAATCTTCTTTTACCACCTAAATACCACATAATCAAAATCATTATATTCATTGTGGACCCATTAGTTTGTTAAGCTATTATATTCCCCACATGTTGAGTCAGATTTCATATACCTTCTCAAACTCGAACTTTTAACAGCTCTCTAAATATGAACCTATACTGAAATTAAATCTTATATACAACCCCGTGTCATCCATTCTTCAGATCATCCTATTCCACTGCCAGTCCAATTTCTACTACTAGGAATACTCCTGCTACTAGGAATACTCCTCTTACTAGTATTACATCTAGCACTAGCACTACTCCTACTACAAGGAATTGTCCTACTACTCTAAATATTCCTACTACTAGTTCTACATCTTCTACTAGAAATACTCCTATTACTAGCACTACACTTACTATTGGTACTATTGCTAGCACTAATACTACTCCTACTGCTAGAAGCATTCCTACTTCTAGAAGTTGTGTTAGCATGCATTTTTCTGAAGGATATGAAGTCTGAAACTCAAATGTATGTCATTGTTTAGTAACTTCAGTCCTCTATGATTTGCCAGAAAACCACAAAATTTCCTACGACTTTGCTAACCATATCAGAAGAATGTATAGCCCAGGCAATCACTGACACACAGGTTAAAACAGCCATATACAAAAACACAGCTGCAATGGGACTGGACGATGTCCCAGGCTGTGTCTTACATGAGCTCCAAAATGAACTAACCCCTCACCTATACACACTGTTCAAACTCAGCCTCTCTACAGGCTACGTACCCATTGAGTGGTGCACAGCAACAGTTATCCCACTCCACAAAGGTGGAGCCACAACAGAACCCGGGAACTATCACCCTCTAAGCCTGACTAGCCTGGTCTGCAAGGCTATGTAGCGCATCATCATGGAACTCATTAACAGAGACATTGAAAACCTCCAAACTTTGGACCCTACCTAGTTTGGCTTTGTCAAGGGCAGATCATGCCTCCTAAACCTGGTGGACTTCTTTGAGACAGTTACCAAGGCTTTAGATGAGGAAAGGAGGTCCACACAGCCTATCTAGACCTTGCAAAGGCTTTCAACACCATTCCTCATTCGGGTATTATAGACAAGCTCACCAGCCTGAACATAAACCCCTATGTCACGAGATGAATTGCCAATTAAAACAGAAGAAAATGCTGAATAACTAAACTCCACAACCAAAGAACAGCAAGCAAGCCAGGAGAAACCACCAAGAAGTAGCCAACCACACAATAAGGCACAACGAACTCAGATAAACAAAGATCCTCTTGCAGGAAAAAACGAACTCCACAGGAAAAGAAATCCTTTGTTAACGCCACAAGTAATCCACGTTTTCATTGACAATCCAACTTCATCAGATAAAAACGGATTGCCAATTGCCAATTGGCTCACGGATAGAACCCACACAGTGAGAGTTGCAGGCTCTAGGTCCGACTCTAAACTGGTTACAAGTGACATCACCCAGGGCTCAGTCCTGGGACCCCTCCTGTTTGGTAAATACTTCTCAGAGGTACAGGCAAGCACAGGAGGACTATGGCTGACCAAGTTCGCAGACGACTGCAAACTGGGGGCCATAATTGACTCTCTGGCTGATACAGAACTCCTCCAGAAGGGTCTCACTGAGATGAATACCTGGTGTCAAAATCATGGCCTCAAGCTAAATGACAAAAAGTGCATAGTCATCCCCTTTGGAAAAAACAAAGTACCCACAAACTACCACATACGTGGTAGTCCCCTTAATACAGAAAATGTAATAAGGGATCTGGGGACCCAAGTAGATAGTAATCTCTCCTTTGATAATCATATTGCCAAGGTGGCTAGAAAACCTTTCTATGTGGCCCACCTAAGCACAAAATGGTTTGCATCTAGAACAAAAGAGGTCGTTGTGCCCCTCTACTCATCACTCATCAGACCCATCATAGAGTACAATGCCCCATTTGGGATGTACCTTACAAGACACCTGCAACAGCTGGAAAGACCACAGAAGTACCTCACCAAGAGGATTACTGGCCTCAAACAGTTGCCCTATGCAGCCTGACTGAAGAAACTCCAGCTGTACTTGGTTGCATACCGCTTACTCAGAGGTGATCTCTGCCTGACATACAAGGCCATGTCCAACCCAGAACTGATGGACATGCTCCACCTAAAAAAAACAAATACCCGAAAGCCACATGCTCTAGGGATCTAAACCTCACCACAACGATAAATAGGATGGGCTGGAGAGATTGATTCCTGTGTCAAAGACTCCCCATGCTTTGGAACAGGATTCCAATCTACATTAGGCAGAGCCCCTCACTAACACTCTTCAAGAGAAACCTTGGTGAGTGGATGGGAAACAGAAAATTTACCCCGAGGATTACTGCAGTGACTCTGCTGGACAGAAGCACAGGGAATGAATGGCTTTGCTGGAGAGAGGCACAGGGAACTAATCTAAGAGGGCTGTGAAAGCCAACACATTCTGGCTAGGCTTATAGATGCCCTCGGGCAGATAGCCTAGTACTTACCTATGAATCTACTAT